>NW_016172916.1:0-12501 GCF_001687245.7 Rhagoletis zephyria
CAGAATGCAACGGACTACATAGATAGTAGCGTAAATATCGATTTTGATAACTTGGTTGCAGCCATAGTGCACCCCGTATGCACAAATAACGCACATGCATACTTATCTTTTGTATACATTTATATGAGCATTTTTGTAGAGCCACCCCTTTAAATTTCAACTCTTTATGCGAAGAAAGTACAGTCTTCTTACTCGCACTCGAACTTTCACTCAAATTATGCTTCTGAATACCAGATCATTGAAGTGTGTTTCAAGCTGAGATGATAGCTATCAAGGAATCAAGGA
The DNA here is from genome assembly GCF_001687245.7 of Rhagoletis zephyria. Classification (NCBI taxonomy): domain Eukaryota; kingdom Metazoa; phylum Arthropoda; class Insecta; order Diptera; family Tephritidae; genus Rhagoletis; species Rhagoletis zephyria. The sequence goes on from NW_016172916.1 coordinate 286, forward strand.
AGCCGGCTGTGGCTAACCTACATGATTTCACAATTTCGTCGGACAGTTAATTCGGGTTTAAAACCTTTGAATGAACGACTAGCTCAAAAACAGCTATCGAATGTAGTTAGGCATGTTCTATACGATTTAGAAATTGTTAAATGTGAAATGGTTGGGTTCCACAACCCAAAGATATACCAGATAATTATGAGGTAGATGAATTGGCCTGGAAGGGCACATCCCTCACTGCCCAAGGTATACCGCTTTCGTCCCACAAACTGTGGCTTAAAATCTACTTAACTGACGGAACCTATGAAACAATGTGAAGACAGTCGATAGTCTTGGAAATAGAGCCGTCGTTAGCACTTCCAACACTTTATAAAAAAAACAAACTAAATTTTTTTTTTAACTTTTGAAACTAATAAATATTCCAAATGCTAGTCAGAGTTATAAGCGATCCATGTTCCAAATTTCATCTAAGTCCGTCCAGCTGTTTCTTAGTGCGTATTAACATAGTTAGATAGATATGATTTTTCGTAAAGGTGGCCACCCCTAATCCAAACTATTTTCAAACTATTCTTAAAACTATTTCGTTTTACGCTTCTATTTTAATATTTCATATAACTTGTGTATAAGTTAACTAAATTCGAGTTTTCAAGCAGGTGGCAATCCTCTTCAGAAGTAATTTTAATCTAAAATCTTTAAAATTTCTTTCGTAAGACATGATATATATTTTAATTAACTGATAAACTAAGTTGAAATTAATAAATTCAGCTCAGAAATAAAGCCTTTTCAAATCCATTTAAATTAATACGCATATTTTTGATGCCTCATTTAACTTGTTAAATGATTTGAATATAAATTTGTGAACCGTTGGCAACCCACTTCGAATATCTCAAAAATATTCTAAGCGTTCAATTAAAAAAATACATAAAGCTCTTTAGTATAACGGCCATATTTTAGTATTTCATATAATTTTAGTATAGATTCGACTTTTTAAACAAGTGGCAACCTTCTGCAAAATATTTTCAAGCTGCTACCTTCTTAGACATCTTTCGTCTGCCACCTATATATGGTGATACATAATCCAATTACCTAATTTCCTTAGATCAAATTGAATTTGATGTTTTAAACAGGTGGCAACTTCCCTACTACATGTAGTTAAAAAAACAAAACCTTTTCAAAACCATTTCGAGTCATACCAATATGGTACTAATTGATTTAACTTTTTAATTAATTTGAAGTAATTTTTTTAGTAGGTGGCAACTCTTTACAATCATAGCTTACACAGAAGTGCCCTTTAATATGTTAAAAATAAAGCACGCGTAATGAAAACCGCTTTAAAAATAACTAAAAATCTCTTTAGAAATTTTATTACAATCGCAATTTTTAATTTTAGTTTTGTAGAAGTTTATGTGTAACAAATCCGAAGAAAGTAACAGCAAAATACCAATTTTTGAGCAGAAATGGCACACAGTACCATTCCACTATGCAGCTTTCATTGGGGATGGTCAAGTGGTTCGCATTCTAAGCGTACCAAAGTCGAAAAGGGTGAACTACCCAAACAACCTCGATTTATGCACTTTGTTCGAATCATAGACTTATAGAAGACAAGTAAGGATATATGTATATATATATACCAACTACTAAGTAAGTATCTACAAATGCATGTAACTTGTAATACATATTCGTAATTGATGATATTCACTCATAGTGGCATTTCATTTACATTTGTCTTTTCATTCCACATTAATCATCAGCAACACCGCAACCCGCGCGGCGCACACTCAATTCAATTAAATTTAAAATTGCTTTTTATTACTGCGTTGATTTGTCGCTAAATCTTGAATCATTTATGTATGCACTAATTTATATGTTAAATATACCTATTAATGATTGTTTTCACGCTGATTACAATGACTCAACCCCTTAACCCAGTACTACTTGGTGGGTGAGTCATCGACCACCGCTCAGCGGTTTTATTTCTATATATTTCTTGTTGAATTTAATGCCTTACTTAGCACTTACTTTACATACATACATGTAAGCACTTTCAATAACAATTCTTTTACACAATTAAGTCGTTAATTTATTGAATCACTGCAAATGTATGCTTTCGCAGAAAAGTAATAAAAATTGCTCGCGCGACCAAAAAAAAAATTGCAGACACATACATATGTACATACATACATGTGCGTATAAAACTAAAACTGTGCGTAAATAGCTACTTCGAAAGACAGCAAAAACTAATAGAAATTTTTAAGAAATGCATATAAGAAAATGTGCATTTCTGCACATTTAAGCACACACACACATAGCTTGAAAGAAAGCAAAATTGTATGCGCGCCAAGTTTGTGCCAGTTTTTTTCCACCGCTAAAATTTAAATGAGCTTCACGCCTGCGCAGAAATGCATACACATGTGGGAAAAGTGAATACATATTTACTTGGGTGCTTACAGTAGTTGCGTGCGCGTACCTGTTAATTATTGAAAGTTATCAAAAACGATCAGCCATTATTTTTGCCAACAGCAAAACAGCTGGTAGGAATTGACGCAAATCACAAAATTTAATTTGATGGTTTGGAAGTTAAAAAAAAATGATAAAATGCGACTAATTAAACTTGTAAGAACTATGTAATTAAGTATGCGTTTAATCAATAAAATATGTAAGGATAACACTTTGTGATTAAACAAAAATTATATCAGCTGTTCGTCCAACTGGCAAGTTACTGCAAATTTTCTGTTCGCGTACTTTTCTGGATATTTTTCTCTTATGAGAGCACAGATGACATTTCGCCGGAACTTTGCTGCTGGATGTTTTTTTTACTGGAGATTGTAAACGAACGTATCTAGTGTTCCATAAAACTGAAAGTAGAAGAAATATGTACATAAGTACCTACAGCTGCTAAGCGAATATTTTTTCTGCCGATAGTTTTAAATGACGATAAAATCGTTTAAAACTTTTTTCATGGCCACCGAAGTCCACATTTATTCAACGTAATTTTCTCTCGTCAATTATATGATTCGAAACAAATTTTGAAGAGTTGACGCAATGTAGATGCTGATTTCAAATCCAAATGTTTCTAACACGTCATTGCACTTGAGCTAGGTATGAAAGTATACACTCATTTTTAACCGACTTCCAAAAAAGTTCGTCGGAATTTTTATTTCTTTTTTTTATGTACCACGTCAATCGATTCCGATAATGCTTCTTGTATCGGAAAGGTAGTGTCTCAGAGGTGGTCCCATACTAATCTGGTTTAGATCCGATCATTGGATCATGAAATATATATATAATAAGTAGTTTTTTTAAACAGTTTTTCGTACTGAACTTCGCGATTTGTATAGAAAATTTCCTGCGTTTTCAAAAAAAAAACGAAAAAAACACCTAGCTGCATAAATGGAGTAGTTATAACGAAAAATATTATATCTGAACAATCAGTTGTATGGGAGCTATATGTTATAGTGGTCCGATTTTTCCGGTTACAAACAAACGGACATAACTAAATCGACTCAGCTCGAGTTCTGATCGTATACATAAGTATACATTTTAATGGGTCTATCTCTTCATATTCTGGGTCTTACAACCATCGAACTAAAATTATAATACCATTTCATGCCCATTAAAGGTATAACATTGTGAGTAGCAGGTAGTCATAAAATTTGGTGTGTAAACATCTGTGTCCCGAACTATTCCCGAAATAAATAAGAAAAGTTCAGAACTAGTCTCGAACTTGTTCCGAGCTACTCCTCAAAATGTCCCGAACTAGCCCGGAAAAAGTCCTAAACTAGTCCCGAAAATGTCTCGTACTACTAATATCAACGATCAGTGTTGCTAGAACAGCTGATTACATTTGTTTTCAGTTTCAGTATTTTCAATAATGCGAGGTAAGCTACGTCCAAATTCACATTTTTTTCAACGCTTCAAACTTAAACTTTAAACTGATTTGAAATCAACAAAAAAAAAAATTACGTTTTCGTGATAAAACTCGTCCAAATTTTGTTATACCGTTATCTATGGTTGCCTACCACTGAATTATTTACAATTTTCCTTTTGTTTATTATAATTAATATTAAATTCATTTTTTTTATAAAAATATTGCATATTTCACTACAATTATTTTGTTTAACAGAAAATTGACACCGTCAACAAAAAAAAATTGCCAAAAATCAACAGATTTTTGCGTTGCATATTATCATACTAAAATTGAATGGTTTACAAAACTGGGTTAGATTATTCACTGCTGGTCATTAGGATAACGCACCTTTTTGTTGACTTTTTTTAAATTTGTATAAAATTTTAAAATCGCATTTACCGGGTTTTCGGACTAGAATGAAAAGGACAACCGAAACCATTTGTTACAAATGCTGCCCCTTCATCGCCCACTTTTACTTTAAAAATTATGTTACAAAAACAAAAAAATTAACCAAAAATTTTAGTTTATTCGTTCAAATCGGAAATTTCGAAGAACCGTAATTTGTACTAAAGGTAATTTAAATAACTGTAAGCTAGTCTAGTCTAAAAAACTGAAATTTACAGTTGAAAACTGTGAATCTGGCAATGTTGCTTATGGATAACACCAACACTGGGGCAGCAATTACTTGCAGAGGTGACCTGATACGCATCGACACGCTCGGCAGCGATTTGAATCGAAGCTCAAGTTTTCGTAATCATTCGCTTACTATTCGTTACTGTCGGTTTATTTTTATGGCTCACTAAAAGCTCATCGCAAGAATTTTTGTGTAAATTTGTTTCAAGTTCGCATAGTGCCAAAGTTGTCAATTTTGACACACTCACTACACAACCCACTCAGTCATCAATTATACCGAGACAACGCAGCACGCACTTGGCACAAAGCGTAGCTCTGCCACATTGGCTGGTTCAATGACTTCAACATTTCTGCACGCGCTGACTGCGCTACGCTTGCCTTTATTTGTATTTGGCTGCACAATTTTCGTTGTCATAACAAAAATTAATTTCATTCTGTAATTTTTTTTTTTCTTTTCTTCTCTATTTTGTGTAACCACATTTGTCGCATACATATTTGCATTGTCCATTGTTATTATGTGTTATTACTGTTGGGTTTTTGTAATTTTGTGTAGTTGTTTTAAGGGCACCACCCAAAAGCGCCCATCCGCGTCAGTCCGCCCAGCTGACCGCTTTAAGTGCACGCACGAGTGCAAGTACGCGTAAATTTTTGCCAGTTGTACAATTTTTATTGCCTTGCATACTAAAATTAAAGCTAACAAAAAAAGTAAGAGAAAACTAATAAAATAAAACTTGTATTTATTTTATGAAACGTAACTTTTCGTAATGTGCAATGTCCACAACATGGCACCCGTCCCCATACCCCCATACCAGCGAATTTTACAAATTTATACATCGCACTTTTTGTTGGTTTTTTTCTATTATGTGCGCATAAATGTTGCTGACCCCGTTTACTGCTTACATACTACATACAGGCTAGCAAATGTATACTTTTTTTTTATGTATGTACATACACAATAATCGCTCAACGCGGCGGCAGCAGCCTATGCATATTTACAACTCAATTATTATGACAGTTTTGTCAACATGCCCAATTGGCGTTGTGTTTTGTGTCCAAAATACCCAAGCGGCATCGGTGGCTGCAACAATCAGCGCGGGCGGGGCGGCGTGGCCGCAATGGCGTTGGCTGGCTGGCGTTCTCGTCCATGATCAACCCACGTTTGCCCATGCAATGGTCTTTATTGTGATTGTACTACGTACATATTATGTTTACAGCCCGTGGCGATTAATCAGCATATAGGAGCAAGCAAACAGCGCGGAAAACAATGACTGTATGTGCTTACTATAATTTTCTGTGAAAAAGTTATGTACTCATTTGAACTTTTTATCACATTAAATTATAGACTTTATGTTCTTTTGTAAAAATTGGATGAAAAATATATTATCTTGGACTTACTCATAGCTCACTAGCTTTAGAGAGGGTTGACAATGTCAGCTGGGAGTTGATACCGCCTTTCTTTTAATGTTTTCTTTTTACAAGATCAGTCGCCAAGATCAATGACCTTTGTTGTCTGAAATTTAAGGTGATTGATCTGGATGAAATGTCTTTGAAACCACATAGATCTGTTTTCATGAGGCTATGAGACCCACAATTATGAAGCAATAGAAGGACAAGATATGCTATCGAAAATGACCTCTGAAAGATTAAGCTCTGCAAACACTCCCTCGCAGGACATTTGAATGACATTGTTTTCCATCTAAAAACTGAAAAAATAAAACAATGGAAAAACAAAAGGGAATCAAATTAGTCGATATTCTATTTTGTCAGATCCACTAAATAGGGTCCAGGATTTTCAGTAAATCCAGCAGAGAAACGCTCACCCAGAAACTATATTCTGACCCTACAGAGGGCATGTCAGCCGGCGAAGAGATGTTCTACTGTTTCTTGCGCTTTCAAAGAATTAACCGCTGCGACGGCACATGTTGTGGTTCAGTAACATCGTACCCGTGTGGTTGTAATGAGACCAATGTCCTGTGAAAATCGCAGTAAGTCTAGGCAAGCAATAAATCCATATTTGTGTGGCCAACGCCGGATAGCGACAGAGAATATGCTCCAAAATTTCATCATCCTAGAGGCAGAGCCGGCATTCCGACTGTGTGATCACACCTATTCGATGCAAGTGGAATCGCAATTGGTTGTGACCGGTCAGATACCCGCAAAGTAGCCTGATGTCATTTCTATTTACTAAAATAATATCGTTTCTGTTGAAAGGTTAGCCAAAGAGCTTGGCCTGTCTAAGGCCCCACACCACTCCGCAGTATTTACTGCGTTCAGAGTGTACCCACTCAGTAATTAGAGCTCTCGAAGAGGACCAACTGAAACCACAGAATAGTTCAGGTTCCGCAAAGGCAGTTGGCGATCCTTCTCCTGCCGTCTAGTCGACGACCTCATTGCCTTCGATTCCACAATGGACTGATACCCAGCACAGTGTTATCATGTTTTTGGCTGCCAAACTTTGTAGCGTGTCAAAGCAGTCTAACCAGCTTGGATTTCATAGTCATGTTTGAAAAGATAACTAAAAAAGGCGCCCTTCAAACCTTTTTCAAGGTTTAATTTTGCGCAGTTGCAAAACTATTTCACCCCAGCTAAATCTGGAAGCCGCATAGACATTTCTATTTGAAGGACACTCGAAAAGATTTCCGCTCCGGCACTGCAAGTCAATTTTAAACCGTCCAAAAAAATATAAGTTCCGCAAAAGACCTTTTAATACTTTCTCAAAGTAAACTGGCAATATATATGGGCTTTCCCCAAAGATTACTGTTGACTACTCTTTGAAAGCACAACGACTAATGGCATTCCCGCGATGAGACTAAATACCACCCGCCTAGAGGAGGATGGGGTAATCTCAACACTTTCTCCTAAGCTTCCCAGTTTTTTCTAGGCTGCATTCTAAACACCTTTTAAGCAGCTTGAACGGGTCTCAAGGGATGGCGTCTGATTCTAGTCACATAGAGTTTTTCGTTATAGCTTAGCAGTTACCGTTCATAGTTATCGCAAGGACTGATCCACGTATTGTCCTCTTTGGGGCAACCACCTTAAACTAAAGTATTAATATGAAAAAAGCTCAGCCACTTGATTATTCAAGAGTTTACCTTGATTTTTTTAGCATTGTTCTGAAGTTTTTTGGATATGTGATTGTATTTTACTTTTCGGTATTTTTCGAGAATTTCAGGACTTTTTCGGGACTTCTCGGGGTGTCTTACGGGACATTCTAAATTTCTCTTTAGAATTTCTTGCCCATTTTCGGAATGTTTTGCAAATTTATATTTTGGATTCTTTCAGAATTTATGTAATCTTTTCGGGACTCATTGATTTGCAAAGAAATTTTTCAAGACTTGTTTTTTGTGACCTTTCGGCATCGTGATTGTATTTTACTTATGGGATATGTGATTGTATTTTACTTTGCGAGAATTTTAGGCTTTGTTCGACACTTTTCTGTATTGCTTCGCATTTATTTGGCACTTCTCAGGATGTTTTCTGGGACATTTTGCAATTTTTGGAATTATTGGTGGATTTTCGGAATGTTTTGCTAATTTATATTTTGTAATCTTTTCGGGACTCTGATTAAAAAAAAATCGGCAATTGTTTTGAGACCTTTTGGGATATATTCAGTTTTTTTTTTGAATTTTTTTTCCAGACCTTCCGGAAATTTTTTGCGTACTTTTCGGAATCCATCGTAACTTTGTGGTATTTTTTCTGTACCTTTCGGGAATTTTCATGTGCAAAACCACAATTTTCAGAATGTTTCGCAGATTTATTTTTTGGAATTTTTCTGGCTTTTTGAAACCCTTCCGGCTCCGGAACGTTTTTCAGAAATTGTTTTGAAACATTTTGGGCATCTTCGGGTTAGGTTTTTTTATCTTTTTGGAAACCTTTTTGGAATTTTTTTTTAGGTTTTTCGGAACTCAATGCGACTTTGGAATTTTTGCGGAATTTTTCTGGAACCTTCAAGTGCTAAAGTAAAAGTCGTTTTAACTTTGGCACTTATGAATGCATACAAAATCAAAAGTGAAAATTACCCTATTTTTCCATTCATAAAATTACTAAGCAAAGTTCGTTTCTTTTTCTTGGCTTAAAAAAATATCACGCAAAGTTTGTCCCTCTTTGCTTAGCTTAAAAAAATAAAAGTAAAAATTGCTTAAAATAATTAAAATCTAGATTTGAGTGAAATTTTTTGCTTTTTATTATAAAATGCCTATCTACTCGGTGCGGTCTCTGCTTTAGTGCGTATACCAAAATCTCTGTGGGCGCGAACGTGCAACTGTAATTGCTCAACAGTATTATTAAGTTGATGCTTTGACCCCTCCGAATGAGACAAAATAATAATACTTAGTCTAGTGTTTTTGTTTTTTTAGGTTTTAACCACAAAAACCACACCATTCAAAATAAACCACAAAAGTATACACAAACCAAAGCATAACCTTCATCAACAGCGATCGCAAAAAAGCACACCCTTCGTTCTGTTCTGTTGCTCAAAACCAACATTTTAAAAAAAAAAAAAATACGCTATACAAAATTTTGATTTGATATTTCCTCAATTTACCGAGCGAGCGATTCAATCAATGCGCACCAGAGTAATTGACAGACACGAGTTTGTCATCGTTTTACTGGACTCACAATCAGTTCCTCTCTATTATTTAATGCTGCACAGCTGATGGTACCAACATACCCCCCGCCACTGTTGCCATTTAATTTAGTTAGTTTCACGTTTGCTTTATCTGCGCGCAAATTTTTTCTTGATGGTGAAACCAAGCGCGCAGACAAGTTGACGACAACATCAAATTGACTGCGGAGGCACTGAATAAAGGCATATACATATGTATGTATGTATGTATATATGTATTTACTTGTATACAAATATGTATATAGTATGTAAGTAGGTATGCACACGGACTCATAAAAATGCATAGCGCGTCCAATGGCCACAGCTGTCCGTCTGCTTTGTCATTGTCAGCCTCTCCATATTCAATTTTATCAACAAAATACATACATACATATGTACACAGATCCACAGTGTGGTGCATGAGTCATATTTGCAACAAAGCAATTTTTTATTTACTTTTTTTCATACACTTTCAAAGTCAATAGTGACTTAAATTGCATTAAATACTACAACATTACTCAAAGCTTGATAATTGTGTTTGTATAGATGTGTTTGTGTTTGTGTTTGTGCATTTTTGCATTTGCTAAAGTGATTGCAATTCCTAGCATTTTGTTGTTTCTGTAGCTAGAATAAATCTTGTAGTTGATTTACTATGAAAGGTGAATAGACCTTGAATAGGCCACATGTGAGTGAGTAAAAGAGGATCTTCCATGCAGAGATGCTAAGTTGAGGCGAATCACGAGAACAAATATTTTTAATTTTAATCAAAAAATATTGGAGGTGATTGGCTATGAACCCCAAATTGACGTTTAAGTTAATAATTATGTAAAAAATTAAAAAAAAAAAACAAACATAGAAAGAAAATAACTGGTATTTTTTTGAAACATTTTTTGTTCGGTTCAAGCTCGGTTCAACACAACGTCAAAAAATAAAAATAAAAACAAAAAAGTGTTTTTCTAGCGTTCGCGCCTCGGCAGGCAAACCTCCGAGTGTATTTCTGCCATGAAAAACAGCTTCTCATAAAAATACTATCGTCATTCGGAGTTGGCGTAAAACTGTAGGTCCCTCCACTTTGTGTGACAACGCCAACGGTGCACGCCACTAATCGGAGAAGAAGCTCGGCCAAACACTAACATATGTTGTAATTCTATATTTACAGTCGGTGTCAAATGTTAGTGTGCACCTTGTTCTAATATAATATTCGCAATTATTTTCATGGACAATTTTTTTTTTTCTTTAATTATTTATGAAAGTATATGTACTTCATTCTGTAATATAAACCATATAAATTTAAGTTTCACACTTTATATAAAGATCGCAAAAATTTAAAAAAATAAATTCATACAAATTTCAAAAATTTTATTCAGTATTTCTTGAAAATTTTCGGGTATGCAGTTTTGTAGCCCGTTCAGTTTTAGTGCAAATTTCAAGTCGCTAAAAACTACCATTCATTTTTTTAGATTTTTTTTTATTGTGATTGTCTTCCGTATAACGCATGATCAAAATCTCTTTTTGGATGGAAGAAATGCGCAACACCCTAAAATTTAACGGGCTAAAAATTTTTTACAAATTATGAATCAAAATTTTGAAGTTTGTATGAAAATTTTGTTTGAATTTTTGTGAACTTTACCTATATAAAGTGTATTTATATCGTTTATATTACAGAATGAATTCCTTGAAAATAATTGCGAATATTATATTAGTACAAGGTGTACACTATCATTTGATACCGACTGTATAAGTGAATTTATATTAGTTTGGGGTCATTCCATGTAAAAGAAAAAAACGACATGAATTTTAAAATGTTAAAAAAGGAGCTGTAATTTTTGTCTATAGCGACTTTTATTTCATGCATACTAACTTTACACCAGTCACAAGGACATGCGCACCAGTCGCAAATTTAATCATTTTTTAATAACACTATGAAGATTATATAAGCCTAAAAGCGTATAGTTAATATTTTACAACACAAAAACATTTTTCATGAAAATTAAGTATTTTGGCTAAAATTCATCTTTGAGTGCACAAGAGTAAAAATAAAGTTCCTTTCAGTGTCCCAGCAGTCACATTCATTCAAATGATAGTTACATAAAACTAAGAAATCGTTTGGTATTTTTGTTTAAGTAATTTTATACATAAGTTATCGTTAAATGTTAAAAAATAATATTCGCTATTTTATAAGTTCCGACGACATAGTTATAATTCACAACTGATCCCATTCTGGACAAAAATGTCCCACCAGTCACAATGGAATGGCTCTTTGGCAACATTTTTCAAAAATAGCTACTATATTAATAGGTTTTATAACAAATTGGCATTTTTTTTCTTTAACACAAATATTTAAAAAATCTGCATGCACACGTTTTTTAATTAAATAACGAATTAAAAAGTGACCCCTTTAGACCGCTCAGTCGTCAAGGGTTAAGATCAATAAAAAAATCATGTTTGTTTTTCATCATTTACTCGTTTAACCATAATTAATTTGTGGCAAAAAAAAATTGCATCAATTTCCCATAGTGCAGTGTGTCATAGTAAAGTTTTCAAATCGAAAATTGTTCCCATTTCTTCGGCGTAGAACCAAATTCTACTATTTCCCAACCATTTATACACATTCATGAAAGCTGACCAACGCTATGCATTATTCTATTTTTGTTCAGTCTCACAAGCAAACACTTTCCACGTACATTTTTGGTTACGAAAGAAGAACAAAAAAAAACAAAAAAACAAGCATAAAATTTATTGCAATGTTGTTTGGGTGATTTTTACGCTGCTGTTCCAATTTCCAAATGTCATTTTATTTTTAAACATACCTTCTCACTCGCCACTTACATACCCGCGACGAATGCGCGCAGGTTCAACCAAAATATTTACGTTCGCGCAACTTGTGCGTTGCAAGTGGTGAAGATGCTACATTTGTGTGTAAATCTAGGTATGTAAATTGGTGTGTACATATATCGTGGAAACGCTGCCGTGTTGCAATCGCAAATCCTTAACTTTTTTATATTTATTTCTTTCAACTTTTTTTTGTTTTTCCCTTTTTTTTATCTCGACTCACTTTTGTTTTTTTCAAGAAACTAACAAAAAC
>NW_016172917.1:0-6076 GCF_001687245.7 Rhagoletis zephyria
AAACTCTAGCTTTCAAAAACGAAGAGTTTTCAAAAAATTAGGGTTTTAAAATTTTATTAAACATAAACATGTGATTCAGTATTTATTTTAGTTTTATTTCTTCTTTTCTCTTAAACATCCAAGTTGAACTAAAAATGTGAATGCTACTTTTTTAAAAGAGAAATGAAAAATTTGGAAAAGAATGGAAAACCTTGGATCTTTTAAAATACCGCTTACTCCAGTAAAAAACTGATACAAATTAATTTATACCAAAACTTTCAATATTATCTACTCCCCATTATTTACTATTTAATAAAAGGTTAATAAAACCATTACTTTTCATATAACAAAATGGTTTCTTGTTCTAAAATTTCAATTTACTTGCTGAATGCTTTATCATATATAATTCGGATATCTAAAACCACAAATATAAAATTTCAGAACGCCCAATTTTTTTCAATTTCAAATCATTTAAAATTTTCAATAACTTTACTTCTTACTTAACGGTTAAACAATTAAAAAACGTGTCCAGTAGTTTACAAAGGTATCCAAACGTCTTTGCGAATATATTTTTAGGAAGACCTTTATACCAAAATTGAGCGAAAACCATATAAATACGATACTATCGACGATATATCGTTAGTTTGGAAAATAATATCGAATACAATCGATGGTCTGACTATCGATAATCTTGCACCTCTAATATGTATTAGAGTGGTCCAAAGTAAAGTAAAGTAAAGTCGGAATTTTAATGCCGCCTCTCGCTGGGATTGTTCTATACCGAAAAAATATACAACTATATTTTATTTTGAAATCAAAAAATATTTAGGGAGTCTCAAAGCGCTCACAGTTTTTCATATATTTTATATGGGGGGAAAACAAGTTTTCATATAAATGGTATATAATTCTTGAAAATCAATATTTTTCGATAGGAAAAATGTGGTTCTCTTCCTGAGCCATCCACTATTAATATCCTATTGTTTATTTAACAATTTTTTAGTACTAAAGATTTTTTATTGATCCCCCCTTTCATTTTGTGGTTATTTTGGCGGACCTACAAAATATTGTTACATTAAAAAAACAAAAATTGTTAAAGAAACTATTGTGCATTATATTTAATTGGAAATACCCTGAAGGGAAACAGAGGTTTCCGATCGAAAAATATTGATTTTCAAGATATTTACACCATTTCTCCGAAATACATGGAAAACTTTGAGCGATTTGAGCACTCCCTAAATTTTTTTTTTATCTCAAAATAAAAAAATAGGGATATATTTTTTCGGTATAGAACAATCGTAGGGGGTGGCGGCATTAAAATTCCGACATTGCTTTTTCCCCACATGCATTTTTGGACCACCCTAATATATATGTATGAATTCACCTTACCAAAAGCGTTCCTGGAGCCGAAAGGAAAAGTCTTTCTGATTTTCAATTTCCTATTTTAATTTTCAGCTCCATGACGTGGCTGTAAGAAAAATCAAAATAATTGGACGAAATTTTATTTTTCGATAAACCTTTCCTAAAACATCTCACAAATGCTTAAGCCGCTTCTAACTAAAGTGAAGTTTTGTGGCATATTTGCTGTCTCGTTCAGTGTGAACACCAACTGTTTAGCGCAATTCCTATTTCATTTATTTTTACAACAGAAAAGAAAAAAAAAATAAAATAAAAAACCATCCACAAACATGAAATATTAGCCAAATGCTAAACGTCAACAGCTGGTTATCGATAACTTAATACATAATTTGTTTGTTTTTGTATTGCACCGGGTACTAACGCCTGCGCATAGGCTACGACTTTCTAATTGCAACATGTGCGCCATAAAGACAGTTGTCGTAGAAACACAAATACATGCATACATATCGGCATACATATGCAATTGCCAACAACCGCTAGAGATGAGACATTTTTCGTTGACGGCTTAAAAGCATTGACGTTATGGAAACGATGCGATAAACAATAATACAAAATGTTTAAAGCAACGGTGGTTGGTCTAAACAAAACACAATATCATACGAATACAACAAGTACATATATTTGAACATACATAAGTACAATATGTATGTATGTATGTATATCCACAAATATACATATATTTGCCCATTTCCAGAGTACCACAGTATCGTTTATGACTTTGGCTTGCGCAGAACAACGAACGGAAACCGAAAACTTAAAATATTACCTATGTATGTAGTATGTATATCACATTATGAAAATGAAAAAAAAATAATTGCATTAAAAAAAAATGTTAAAAGAGGAAACCGGATATAATAACATTTGCATGTTGAATGAATAAACGCAGTGAAGCATGAAAAATACAAAAGCGAAAATGCTTAACATTTAGTGTGTTTGTTGCTGGAACATGTATTGCAGTCTATACATCTTTGTACATATAGAAATTATATAATTTTAATAAAAATAAATTGTAAAATACAAAATTTTCAATAATTACATAAAAGTGCAAACGGAGGTGGAGCTAATACAAATAGCCAATAGAAATCAATATAATACAGCAATTGTGTATCCCAGAATGTGTACATCCGCATTTATTCGGCGACTGATTCTTTAAATTTGCCAAAGTCGAAAACTTGCACAAAATGTGCAAAATGTAATGTAAAGTTTAAGTTAAAAATAATTTGCCAAATTTTAACTTAAAATAATTCTATACTAAATCGAATGCACAATGGCCACGGTCAATGCAAATCCCATCAGCACCAGTTGTCAAAGCATCGCCTCGGCTGGCGGGCCGAGTGGTGGCAGTTTGGGTACGGTTGTTATTGGCGGCGCGACAACGGGCCAACGTTCGACAACGCACTATGTCAATGGCACTGGTAGTTTGGGCCGTCTCAAGTATCATCATAAGCATAAGAGTCTGGATGCAAGCGATGAGGAGCTCGATTATTCACAGGTATGTAACTGCATTTAAATAGTGGGCGACTGACCTGCAGGCAATGCGTTAATATGTATGTACATATGTATGTATATATATTGCCTTTTGTGTACACACATGCATACATAAATAACTTGTGCAAACCTAGCAAAAAATCGGTAATCGCTTTTAGTGGGGTAACGTGTTCTAGAACGCATTGCCTTATAATGTCTTCTAATTATTTCGCTTCTTTTGGGCATTGCCGGTAATGTGGCTAGAGAATACCGTTAATTTTTGGATTTTTTTTTTTGTTGGCGATGCTAGGCATTCTCTTCCATATAAAAAAATTGTCGAGTTCACTTTGTATGGGAAAATACATATGCGTGACACCGTCAGCAAAAAAAAAAACAAAAAAAAAAATTAAAAATGAACGGTATTTTGTAGTTAATTGAAACTTGTACTTTATTCTACTAAAATTGAATGGGCTACAAAAAATTTTTTCTAAAAACTCTGAATAAAAAGTTTGAAAATTTGGTGAAAATTTGTCGAGTTTTTATAATTTTTGTTCAAATTTTGAAAAACGGATTTATATAATATTTGTTGTATAACTAGCCACGATTTTATAAAAAAATATTAAATATAAAATAACCTAAAGAAATATAGCCAAAATTCTTAAAAGTACGACGAGTCTATTATTTCTGCCGCCAGTGTATGTACATACTAGGAATTCCGGTATCCCGGCCTTTTTAAGATTTATTGGCACATAATCCCGGGATTTTCGGGATTTGTAATTTGCATTGATGGCAATAATAGAAGCTCCTTTTCTTGACCATTATTGGCTATATTTTTTTTTTTTTTTAATAATTAATATTTTTTTTATAGATGTTTAGCTCATTATATACATATAATACCTTAACAGCTTAAAAATTACCTATTCGTTCATGTGAATCAAAAAAGTTTAATTTTTTTAAATTCCAAAGAAATTTCCACTAGTATTTGGTGCCCATAAATATTTTGCATTGAATGTTTTAAATAATTTTTAGTATTAATCATATCTTTGAAATTACAAAGTCCTTTAAAATAAATTCTGACGTAAGAGGGAAAAAATAAAAACGCCACTTAAAATAAAAAAGGTTTCAAACACATTTATTTATTATTTATTATATGGTAGGAGAGCTTCTCAAACAATATGGAGCCAATTTTTTCGATTTAAGTTGATGAAAAGTAATGAATATCTCAATCCCGGGACTAATCCGGGGATTGTGATAACGACATACCGAAAATCCCGGGATCGGAGAAACCTCAAAAATGAACCTCCCTAGTACATACCTAGCCCTTCTCTGTAAGGCATTGTTTGTTCGCTTCTCTGGATTCTGTTTAACCATGCGTTCTACATTTGTTCGGAAGTAATGTTGCTTACGGCCAATGACATGCCCATGTTAAAATGATGCCTTCTTGAAGCGAAAGGGTAATTCGATTTCGTTTTAATTTCTGTGGTAATCGTTTTTTTTTGTTGGGCATATACCTATGTATGTATGTATGTATCTAAATTAGACTGTGTCAAATAAAACAAATGTTTTGTTTCTTTCGGTCCCATTTGAAAATTTCGCTGTCGGCCACAAAAAAATAATTGTGGCAAAATTTCAGCCCTCTATTTCCATTTTTCAGTTAGCGCTACAAGAATTCGAATTTTTAATGAACAAATTTTTTTCCGCGACATTTTTTTTTCAAGAAACAATTAAATATGTATATTTATATAACAAATAAAAACAAACAACTTTGTAGCCCATTCAATTCTAGTATAACAAGTTCAAGTTTGAACTCTCTAGGATATACCGTTGAATTTTGGCTATTTTTTTTGGCTGACGGCGTCAGTAATTTTTTTCCATACAAATTGTGTTCGTCGAAAAAAATCAACGGTATGTCAACGGTGTTAAACTTTGGTAGATCTTATTTGGCCTACCCTGAACATACATACATACATATCGCATACACATTTGTATGAAAACTCTCTGCAAACTTTCTTCTTTTCTAATTGTAACAAATAGTAATTTACAATCGTAATATGACTGTTAATTGAAGACACAGGAAGCCTTATTACCCATGGACTTATTAACGTTATTACCAATTCTATTAAGTGCATTCAATACATACATATGTAGGAACTAATTTTGCACCCAAGAGCGCGTCTGGCAGTCCAATAATTACCAGAGCATTCATACAAATGCTACTGGTGAACTTCCTAAGCTAATGAATCTAGTTTCTTTTCCCAGAATTATTTACACTACCGGCAAAAAGTATTGGCAAAGCAAATTTTTCACAATATGTGCATACATTTTTTTCCTAATATTTTTACGCCAATTTTTTATAAAAATTCGGTTCATTCTACAACAAAAAAACAAAAAATATAATTCCTAAACTTTGTGCAAAACTCGCGAAAATGCAGCAAATTTTAAACTTTTTAATCAGATTTTTTAGAATTTTTATGAGTATGCAATTTTTTCAGCCCATTAAATTCTGGAAAAAAACTGCAAGTTCGGAGTTAGCCAAGATTTGCATTGATTTTTGAGAATTTTTTCTGTGCAAGGTGTTTTGCATTTTTTCCATATACAAGTAAAGTATTTTTGAGTTTTTTTTTGTATGGAAGAGACTGTGTGAAAAAAATTGCCAAAAATCAACGGTAATTCCTAGCTACTACAAACTCTGCATACTCAAAAGATTCTAAAAAATCTTATTAAAAAATTGAAAATTTGCATACAAATTTTCGGAATTTTCGTGAGTTTTGCACAAAGTTTAGGAATTATATTTTAATGTTTTTTGTTGTAGAATGAACCATATTTTTATGAAAATTTAGCGGAAAAATATTGGAAAAAAATTGTTGCATATATTGTGAACAGTTCGCTGTGCTAATACTTTTTTACATATTTAAAAACGAATTCTTCTCTGCAGCAAGAATTATTCTAAGTAGCAGCATTTTTATTTATTGGCTAGCTATTGAATAATTTTCCGAATTCTGAACAAAAATTGTCAATTCCCTGCCTTCTGTGCTTATTATTGGCCTCGAGTACAGACAAATCCTCAACAGAATTAAAACAACCATACAAAAAAAAAAATAAATATCTCTTTCGAATTCCTAAGCTGAGTCGGCCGCTAAATCCAAAAACATAATTCGGCTTTTTCACTCATATTTCCTCCTCATGTACATGTCTGGCATTTGTATTAGTGACA
>NW_016172917.1:6176-12498 GCF_001687245.7 Rhagoletis zephyria
CAGAAAATAATTTAAAAGGAGGGGGCAAACAATAGCAATTTTTTTGGAACTGACCCACGTACATATCTATGAATATTAGACTGTGCCAATTAAAACAAGTATTTATTTTCTTTCGGTCCCATAAAAATTTTGTTGTCGGTTACAAAAAAAGTTATTGTGGCAAACTTTCAGCCATGTATCTCCATTTTTCAATTTGCGGTTACAAAAATAAGAATTTTGAATGAAAACAATTTTTTCCACTACTTTTTTTAATAAAAAATTAGATATAAAAAAAAACCGAAACTTTGAGCCCATTAAATTTTAGCTAGGAATTACCGTTTATTTTTTTTTGTTGACGGCGTCAGTCATTTTCTTCCGAAAAATGCAAAGTATGTTGACGACTTGTTTATATGAAAAAAATTTACGATACCATCAATAAAAAAAAAATTGCCTAAAATCAACGGTAAGTCCTAGCCACTTCAGACTTGCCCTTATTCTATCGAACTAATATTTTTAAGTCTTATCTCATCTGTCGGACAACTTATTCCTACACGATTCTCCCATTCACTGCGAAATGTCAAAAAATTTAAGAAACGTCAAGCGCAAAAATTTTATTGTAGAGTTGCTCGCCTGAAAAGCCTGAATGACTTCGAAAGCTGCAGCGCCTAAAAAAACCTGATATGGAGCTTAAAAGAAGCTAATTCGTTTTTTTGAAAAGGGCTTCGTTCAAAGGATACTGCAGTGGTATTGCTAAACAAAAAAGGTGATGGTTACACATTCCCCTCTCTCGGCAGGAGAGGGAGAGAATGTGAGTTTTAGGGTACGAATAGTTTGTTCCCAGAACTGTGGCGCGTGAAGATGCCATAACATATGCTATAGAATCTATCGACAGCTTCATATCGCCCGGTCCGGACGGTGCCTTAACTATTGTACACAAAGAAGGTGCTGAGCCTTTGGAGGCGACCTTGAAAAACTGTGTCGCTTGCACTTGCTTGCATACCACAATCATGCAGACTAGAAGACGTCGTCTTTATCGCCAAAGTTTGTAGGAACGACTGTNGAAGTATGCCTGCCAACTTTTAAAGAATGGTTGTAGTGTCTGGCACGCGAGCTTTCCTTACCACACCTGGCGCTGCTATGGATGCACTGCTAAAAAATCTACCATCACTTAATATTATTTATCTGCGGAGAGGCCCTTAAGGCCACCTGTAGGCTTGAGAGAAATAGGTGCTCTTATGATACAAGGTGGAGCGAGGCGGAAATTGCTGGAAGCTGAGTTTTAGACTTGAATGTCTTTTCAATGCCACAAGATAGTGCGCCACCATTGGCTTTTCTGAGGTGATAGTACAATGTCGGCTTCCCTGAGACTGAGTACTTGCTTAACCCTAATACTTAGGCCGGGCTTGGACATTGCAGATACTGTTAGTTCCAAAACTGATGCAGGGTCAGGAGTTCGAGTCTATATCGAAAGTAACGGGGACAATCTTCACTTCTCTCTTGGCAAACACGCCTCGGTATATAAAGCTGAGGTATTTGCAAACCTCAAGCCCATGAATTACGTTATGGAAAATTGGTGGTGCAGGAGGAGTTTATGTGCCACTAGTTATAGCCAAGGTGCCCTTAAGGTTTTGGCACACATGACAACCCCTTCTACCATTCTTGCCTGGAAGTGAATGAAATGGCGAAAAAAATTGTTGTGCTTCTGCGCTGCCTTTGCAAGTAGGATGAGGTATGAGGCTTTTGGCACCAGACGAACACCCCAGCTGTTTAACACCTTTAGAGCCCATACATAAATATTCGCCAGCTGAAATTTTTACTAATATATCCTAGTACATTAAAACCCAGCAAAAGTTAAAGATTGTAACGTGCTACATATTATTGACTTGATACATGAAATGCAACAAGGAACTCAACGCATATTTATGTATGTTTTTTTAAATACTATTATATGAACATACCCAGTGGGAAAGTGTAATGTATAGTAATAAAAAAAAAATAAGAAATCAGTAAAACAACTCTTTTCACATTCAAAAATAATTTTTTTCGCAGGGCGATGTCCTAAGAAAAGTGGGGCACTCAATTTTGCATTACCTAGTATCGAGAAATGAATGTGATTTAATAGGGAATTTTTGGAACTTTTTATCACGCTTAATATAGTTAGCTTTCGCCAAAGAAAATGTACAGATAATAGTGACTTTTAGCTACTTCCTAATCAACTTAAAGTTAGCTTATAGTTAAATACATTTCCTGCAGGGTATATACAACATTTATGTGTGTGTGTATGTATGTAGTTATTTTTACATAACTACAAACATAAGCACATAACAAGGGGCTGCTTGCAAAAGTTGTCATTAACTAACGAGAATTTTTATGCGCTTAGAAATGATGAGCAATGCCTCTGGGTGTAACAACAATTACAAAGAATTTCAATGCGTATTCAAGTGCTATGTGCTGATAGCAGAAATGATGTAGAAAGTAAGTGACTAAGGTGTGTTTTTTATTATAGCTTTTTGTTTATTAGAATTTTTGATGGGCTTTTGACATGGAAAGCTTTGAATATGTTTTTTTTTTTTTTGTTAGTTGGTTGATCTATTATAGTCATGCATATTTTAACAGTGGAGTGACCAAAGGTCAGAAACGAAGGTTTTTTTCTATCCTTATAAAACTGTATTGTCGTGTACTGTTAGTCACACATACACAAGAAGAAGACAAATTGTTCAAGCCGTTTTCAAGTAATGAATGTATAAGTATTTAATACATAGAAGCGCAATAATTAAGAATATTAATATTGAAAATTATTTGAGGGTTCAAAGGACATAATAACATTTGCATAACTACTGCTCTGAGGATTATACGAATTGACTTTTTTACTTTACTTTAGCTAAATTAGGGATGAGGTTAAGTTCACCTAAAAAGAAGCGCATAATTGTGTAAGGGCCTCTTTGCCTCAAGCGTCAAATGTTACCTTGCATCTAAGTCTTTTTACTTACAAAACTTTTTTTCTTTGCAATTCTTGGCAATATTTCCGTTAACTACAAACTTAACCTGTACATGGCTTTAGCAAACGTATCCCTTCAACCAGAGTGGCCATTCTGTAACGGCGTGTATTATGAATATCGCAAAGCTAAGACAGCGACCTAAAAGTTCTCGCTAATTCGTTACAGAAGTGTTGCTCCATCTGTTTGACCCAATGTATGGCATGTTGGCGTCGTACAGTAGACTCAGATTGGCAGAAAGTCCAAAAATCTAAATGTTTCGAAATATCCTAAGTATTTGATTAGATTTTCGGCTTTACTGCTAATTAGGGCTGTGCGATTATTCGATTACTCGAGCAAGTTGGTTAATCACTAATACGTTTTAAGAAATTTTCTACTAGTAGTACATTCAGGAAAAACTCATATTTTCTTGACGTAACTAAATAAACTGTTTTCTCAGTGTATTCAAAAGGCACATGCAGTCGGGCTTTTATGAATCGTATTTCTACCCAACAATTCGAAGGCGGGTTTCATGAACTCAACTTAAATGATCGGTTGTTTTTACGAAAACTGAGCCTATGATAGATTCAGGAATATTCCCAAACCCCTATAATTAAATTTTAAAACTTCAATATTAACGAGAATATTTTTAACTCTCTTTCAGCTGTCCCAATCCACGCATATCATTGGGCGCGTCAGATCGGAACGCTTTCTTGCATCGAAACCCGACGAAGATCGGCGTAGACGTACAATCATTATTGAAAAGAAGAATGACTCATATGGTTTCACGCTACAGAGCTATGGCATACACTATAAGAAGGATCAGGAAGTAGAGATGATCACCTATGTTGATTACGTAGAATACGATGGACCTGCTTACAAGTCAGGTATGCGTGAAGGCGATGTCATCTTATCGATAAATGGCACAGATATGGAAAAGGCGGATCACAAGACAATTGTCGATTTTATAAAGAGCTGTGATACGCGCATGCGTATGGTGGTACTCTTTGAAGATTGCGTGCGTAAGGTATGTTAAAATAAAGAATTTAGTAAATTTTATTTATCCACAACCTCGGTGTTTTCAGGTCGATCTTCATATGCGCTACATACAATTGCAAAACCTATTGCATAGCAAAATGAATGAACTGGAGCGCATTTGTTTGCGCGAACGCGAATTACTTGAAGGCAAATGGAAGACTCATAGTTTGCCGGCGCGCAAGAAAGCCACCACATCACCCACGGACGCTGAAAGCGGCATTTCACCAACAGATGGAGATACGCAAAATTTACCCTACTATCGGCCGGCACTTTCCACTGAGGATGTACCCAGCATGGCCAGACATCAGGCACAACAGCCAATCATACCACCACCAGCACAATTTATGCTCACCTATCATTACTTGGATCCGACTTACCGCTATGTTATGAAACCCTCTACGTCCAATAGCAGCGGCGAATATATCGTGGGCTCTACAAGCGGCGCAGATGGCATAAAACGTAGTCCTAGTGAACAGCATTTTATTCTGCGACATACCGAATCGCTTGATACCGCAACGGGCATGGCAAGTCTGTCGCAACGCAGTGTTTTAAGCCAACAACGTAGCGCTGCTAGCTCACAAGCACCCGTACCACCACCACGCACGTGTGAAAAACACAAACCACCGACTAAGCAACACTCATTGGACCAACAGGCTTATCAACAGCAACACCAACAGCAGCAACAACAGCAATCGAAAATAGCAAGCAACGCACAAAAAATGCACAAATCAGCCAAACATTGCTATGGGCATTCGTGCAATCCTTGTATTGGCCATTTTAGATGGAAGTCGGCGGAAAAAGCAGCTGCAATGGGTGCTGCGGGCGCCGTTATAGCCACTAGTGCTAGTGGTGGTAATGGCAATGGCGACAACGTCAGCTTAGATGCTTATGATTTGGCTAGTCCGTGCTGTGATGCACATTGCGTGCCGACGCGACGACGAACGCGTCATAAGGAACACACACACAAGCATAAACATCGCGATCGTGAGCGCGATTCGAAGGATCGTCAGCCGAGACCCAAGTCCCAGACATCGCACGCGTCGCCTGGCACGACGCGTCATCACACGCATCATCATCACCATCATACAGCGCAGGAGATGTTGCAGCAACAGCAACAACAGCAGCCGCAACCGCAGCAGCCACATCATCATCACCATCACTTATCGCCACAGCAGCAGCATCAACTTCAGCAGCAACAACAACAACAACATGGTGGCTGTGATTCGCACAACGGCAGCATACGTTCGCGTTACTTTGATTTGACAACAGGCCTGATGAGCCATTGCAGTCTACACTCCTGCACTTCGAGTGAATTTGCGCCAGCAGACTCCAATTCGTATACAACATCGCTTAGTACGGATACCTTGTACTGGGATCCAAAGAGTGAGCATGCAGCATCGCGTCAACCTTCGACCAAATCTCGACAGTCGTACCAACAGCATGCACAACAATCGCAGCAGCAGCAGCAATCTCATCAGCAACAACAGCCGTCTGCGCATGTGCACGGCATCTATCAGCAACGCTATCACATAACCGCCACGCAAGTGCAACCCTCACAGATCTATCCACAAGCAACCTACGTGCAGAAACCGAAATCTTGGGATAATCTAACAACGAAAGCTGTCGGTGGCTATGGCTTCGGCTATGGTTATCTGGATACGGTGAGTGTGAAGCCTACAGTGAAATTGCAAATCGCACAACAACGTCACTCAATACCGCGCAAGAACCCCTACGGTCGCTATTCCACTTATACAGACGTAGAGAATTATGCGCCACCACCCTCCCAGTTTGTGGAAGAACTTATTACTACTACCACTACGACGAAAATTATGGCTAAATCGACGGAAGAGCTAATTGCAGCGCCAATGCCACAAACACCTTGCGACTGTATGACGAAACAGCAGCAACAGGCACTAAAAGCCGCACAATATCAAGTGAATCAGGCAGCGAAGGTATCACACCACAACAGTTGCCAAATGGGCTACTACTCGCATCTGCCGCGCCCGACATTGGACGCAGGCACTTCGACTGTGCAGACGACGACAACAACAGGTAGTTCGGGAGATGTTGCGACCGTGTCCGAAGTGACACGATTGTAGGCCACGCTCGTTTAGGCCAATAAAATGGGAAAGCGATAATTGGTCTAAATGAGTGTAGAGAAATAAGAAGAGAAATGTTGGAAAGTAAAGCCAAGCGTTTGAAGATAGTTCACAACGAAGAGAAGTAATAAGGGGTTTAGGCTGCCTTGATTAAATAAATAGGACTTAAAATATGCAATTTTTAGCCGCCAAAGATTCCCACCTGCCAAAAGGCACTAATGAAGAGTTGTA
>NW_016172919.1:0-3087 GCF_001687245.7 Rhagoletis zephyria
AAGTTAAGCACAAAACAACAAATCAAGCACTGATAAGAGCTGCTCTTCACTCATATGAATGTATACATATGTATGCATACACACATACATATGTGCATACATTTAGGTATATTTACAGTATTTCTGCCTTATAGGCACCCTACAAGTTTAGAATTTTTCGAAAAATAGCTGCACGATGCTACTAGAGCTACCAAAAGAGATATGAAAAAATTATTGTTCTATAACTCGTCAAAAATTTTTGGTTTTTAAATAATGTTTGTTGAAGTCTTCGTTATATTTTTGAAAAGTTAAATGGCAGATCACTGTTCTCAGCAACCAAAAAGTGAAACCACACAGTTTCATTGTCACCACATTTGGTCTTATGCGGAGCATAAAGCACCTTGGTAGAAGAGTCTGTAATTTAGTGCTAAAAAATAAAAAAATGAAAAACAACAATTGCTACCAAATTTTTTTGTTCTTACACAGTTCTTGCACAAAATTTTGGTACAAGTAGATACAGTTATTCAGTGAGTGCCTATAAGCGGGATTTTCATATACATATAAGCTTATGTATAAGCTCATAAGAATCTCAGGAATTTTAGATTGTGCTTATATCCGGAAAACACTGTATGTACACATCCCATCAAATATTAAGAGACGCGATTTCATCAGCGAATGACCAGCAATAAAATGCGAAAATTCCAGAGCTTCACTAATAAATCAACAAATTCGTAATATTTAAAGTCAAATGACGAATTCTGTGCTCACCAATAAAAAATAAATGCATTCTATATAGTGCGCACCTCTGCCGTTTTGGATGGTCAAAAAAATTAAAGATGATGATTTGTTTCAGCTTTTTCTTGTTATGGACAGGCGCTGTAACCGCCTAAGCGATTCTGGTCGAGTCCAATAAAGCACGCTAGTCGTTTCTTTTCTATACCAACTGACGTCAATTGGAAATGCCAAGTGAAGCCGAGTTCTTTTCCACCTGGTCTTTCCATTGCAGAGAATGCCTTCCTCTTTCGCCGTCACCGAGACCCGCGTTATATGTACTATATTTTCAGAGCTGCAGCGTTTCTGTCCATTTGTACGACATGGTTTAGCCAGAAGAGCCGCTGTGTTTCATTCGGCCGCACTATGTCTAAACCGTTGTAAGCCCCATACAGCTCTTCGTTCCATCGTCTGTGGTGAGTGTTGCCAGCACTTTTGGGACCATATCGTTTGAATACTATTTAAAATTTTTTTGTAGGGTCAGAGAAAGGTCCAGCCCATAATTAGTACAGAACCCGGATTCCCTTTCTACGGCCCTGTATATGTACATATTTATATATGTATAATAGAGGTTTGTATTATTAAATGAAAAAAGACTAAATAATAAAAGAATACCTATATATTAACGGCTTTTCTCAAACGTACATGTTTTCGTTTGCAATAAGAAACATCATGACAAATAATGAAAAATTATATTTCTGGTTTTCTTTGTAAAAAATACTACGCAAAGTTTTCCGATTGAGCCCTGCATGACTTTGAAACCAAACACAATTTAGCCGGTATAAGTGAACCAAAGGTTAGCTATTGTATTACACGATTACGAAATACCCTACAGGGTATGCATGTAAATACATATTTAAAAAATTATTTACATACAGTCTTATTTATACTATAACTGCGAATATTTTGTCAGAAAATGAAAGAGTGACAGTTTCTGAAATCGGCACATGCTACGATTTCAAACTTCGCATATTTTGAATTGGTGACGCCCTCCTAAATTAGTCTAATTGGAAATTCCACCGTTCCAGAGCCACTCAGTTGAATTTGGTTCAGGAATTCAATTTTGTGTTATTGCAGATTCGTTAAAATAAAAATGTTGACATGCTTATTTACGGCAGTATGCTTATCTACCGCTTGCGAGCGGTGACATGGTGCAGATTCGGAAAAGCTTTAAATCGACCCCGCGTAGCTAGCTTGACGATGTCGTTGTCATCGCGCTATGTAGCCTTTCGTGATCGTCCGCTTCCAATACGACGGGCCAAACTGTCCGTTTGCGTATATTTCGTCCAAAATCGTCTTGCGGAGGATTCATTGCAATGTTCTGCGCGTGAGATATTGACATTTCGCATGTTTTGACCGCTTTGTCCAATTAACTAAATTTTTGCTTTCGGATAAAATTATTGCTGGTTGGCACTTACTATATTTGTCGTCACAAAATATTATATAATAAGCTAATGAGTCATCAATAATCACTACAAAAACTAAAATGTTCAGTTACGTAACTATAGTTACAGTAGAAGTGCCGTAGCAGGGAAAAAATAGTCGTCTGCGATTTTTTGGCCGTAAGTATATGGATCAACAATTTCCATTTAAAAACAAATAATTCTGATTTTATCGACAACTATTCTTAAGCGTATATAAAATTTGTCGCTTATATGTAGCTCCACACAAATTTTAAGCGTATATATGTACTTCCTTATAAATACGTTTAAAAAAACACGCCTAATTTTAATAATTGTTAAAAAAGTTATACCTACATATACATATATCGCTACCTAAAGGTGGACTTGACACCTTCTCACCCTTAGGTGACGATATTTGTTTAGATACTGGCCATATATGTACATATACATATTTACGAGCACATATGTACTTCTCCAAAATAATCTAAATGAATTTCACAGCTTTAATATTTTATTTTAAAAATGGCCACTTCATAAACATTTGTATTGCACATACATACATATGTAATATTAAAATTGTATATCGCTAGATTAGAGCGAAAAGTTCCTAAGTCCACTTTTTGCGAAAACTCGTGCATACACACATACGCAAAATGCTTTGTTCCAAGTTTTGCAAAATCCTTGAAGAAAATGGCTTTAAGAAGTTTTTTTCCTCCCGGGTTAAATTTGCAAAAAAGGACTTGGTAACTTTCAACTCTAAGTTAGCAAAATATATGTATGTATGTATGTATATTTATGTAGATATGTATGTACATGCATGTGGCTATGCATACATTGTTAAGTCTGCGCATCAAGTCTCAAATATCCTGGCATGCAAGAATTTCGAGGTATCTCATAACGGCGGATAACTCTTTGTATACAGCTATGGCGCTGC
>NW_016172919.1:4483-12495 GCF_001687245.7 Rhagoletis zephyria
ACTAAAACATACACGCGCACAAGCTCAATTCAACATCAGCATTGTTGCTTTGGTGGTGACGCCCCCACATATGAGACTATAAGACGAACGCCCAGTGGCAGGAGTCAACGTCGACATGAGCGAAGCAGACATAAGCACACCACATATCCTGGCATTCCACTCTTATCCTGTCAGCCACAACAAAGAGTCACATATGAAGGAAAAAGAAATAAATGAGTTCGTGCGAAACGAAAAAATTGTCTTCCACCTAGAACTACTACACATAGTATACTCTTCTCACTCTGTGTCACCACACAAGCTGAGGCGTATCGGCGTATGTGGAAGTGAAAAAAATGCTAGGGGTAGTTTAGTTTTTTTTTTTTTAATCGCTTATATCGAGCACATACAGTACATACTATATGCTGATATGCACATATGTATATGTATCCATACCATAGGTATTTATTTATACATACATATGTACAGTCCTTGCACATGCATATGAATTTTCATGTGTATGTACGTACATCCATGCGTGGGGACGTGAACAAGCATGTGGGGATAAGTGCTTCGGGAAAATCATACCCATTCACAGTTGCGTGTCTGGCTCTCTGTTCGTATGCATCTGTTGCTACATTTTTGGGGCTTTATTGTACTGATCCTGCATTTTTTCGTCTATTATCTGAACAAACACGCTTATTGATTGCTGTTTATTCGTGCATAAGTATGTATGTAGTTTGGCCTTAAAAAACATTCACATGAACGCATTTCTGTCGCTACACGGAGAAATTTTCGTTCCCAAATTTGTATGGAACGTTTTACTTTTAAATCCGTTTTGATCCAGGTTTTGCACCTACAGTATTTATTTAAATTTTGAGAACGAAAATTTTCAATTCAATTCAAAAATCCATGTTTTTGTTTTTGGTACACACATTTTTAAATCGTTTTTAAAAACGATTTACGAACGAATATGCTCATGTTGCAATTAAATTCTAAATTGTTGTCTCTTCATTTTAAAAATATGGGTTTTCAAATATGATATTCAAGTTTTATTTTTATAAAATCACAGCAAACCGCAACTTTTTTTGGTGATGCAGTGTAATATACATACATAAATACATACATACATAAAGATGTTATTGCCTTACTTCCAAGCTGGACCTGCTAATTTTGCTTCGCGCTGGTCAAATCATGTAATTTAAAATAACAAAGTTTTAAATTATTAATTAATACCCCATAAGAATTTGTTTTTGCAAGTCACCAATGTCCNATGGCAGTATTGTTTGTATATACTTCATTGCCTTTTTGTGAAGATTGAAGTAAATTATTTATCTGAACACAATTTTTTTCGAAAAATGATGCAAACATATGAAAGTTTTTCATTATAGCTAGGTAGCTTTTTAAATTCGAATGCAAAACATTTTAGCTTTAAATATTTTTCATATCTAATTGACTGAAAATAAATTAACGTTTTTATTTTAAAAATGTCTAGTTTTATTTTACTTGTTGTTGAAAATTATGTCGCTCTACAACTTGTTGGGACAATGTTCTAAAATGTTTCATTTTAGTTTTGAAAATACGCTTTTCGGGCGCTATATCTTTAAAGTCGTTTGTTCTCCTCAGTACAAAAAAAGTGAATATATTATAACGATCGTTTTTGTTTTGCGAATGTTTCGTTTTAAAGTCGTAAATACAAATACTGTACTTTTTATATTGTATGAAGTAAATTTATATCAAACAATTTTTTTTTTACAATTTCGTTTAAAACGTGCGTTTTACCTGTATCATTTTCTCTGTGTAGAGTCTCACTCTTTAGAGAGGTCGCTAGGCCTTAAAACAAGCCTTAATGCTACTGCTATTATTGCAGCGTCGCATTAATACCAGCGATGTCGCTCCATTATCCTTATACTCCATCTAAAAATACTTTTATATGTCATACGTTCACGTGCGACCGACATACATATGTACGTATATAAATACGCATACGCTCATTCCAAGTCGCATTCACGCGGCTTGCGTTTTTCTGCTGACTTTGTTACTTTTGTGCGTGTTCGCCTGTTTTTCCACTCACATTTGAAGGCACATATTTATGTAGCTAAAGTTGATCCTTTCCCTTATTACCCCTCCACTACCACTGACACTTTAGCTTTTGCCGTTACTCGCATCATTCATTCCCTTCTGATGTAATTGTTATTGTAAATTCGCATTTTTTGTTGTTGCATTCAATTTGAAGTGCGTGTTGCGTGCGTCTTCATCATTTACTTGCCACTACCATGTTTGGCTTCGCAGTGAAGGGAAATGTCTAATAAAAATGATTTATGCTTAACTACCAAGTGAATTAGTCGAATTAGAGACCTTGTTGAATTTTCCCGAGTTTTCCGTCTGTTTTTCAAGTTATCCGTTGGTAAATTTTATTTGTTGAGTTTGTTTGTTTTTCCCGTAGTCACAGTGCGTGAGTAGTACCAGAAATCAATATTTCGAAATGGCGGGCAACACAAAAAATTACTTAAACTAAGTACGTACATACATTTTTTTGTGTACATTTGCCTTTTTATTTATGTATGTATGTATGTGCTTAATATTTATTAATACGTATGTAACTATATGTTCAATACATGTTTTAGTTAAAAAGAAAAAGGATCGATTAAAAAATAAGGTTGAAATAGTGCGTTTAGAGATATTTAGTATTTATCTTTAATGTACATAGGTTTACAAATATATGTACATACGGGTCCTTCCATACAATATTTACATCTCAATATTTTTTTTGGGATGAAATATATATTTTTACACTCTTTACCGCATATTTTGATACTTAAATTGATTTTCTCCGACAAATAGTTTATTAACTGCAAACAATATAAAAAAAAAATACTTCTCCGTGGGTTCAAAATTTCGGAAATTTTTTTTCGAGATTTTCGAATATCATGACGAAATAAAAAATAGGTATTTTTTTCGATAAAGAATGTAAAAAAAAATATATTTCACCCCCAAAAAAATATTGAGGTGTAAATATTGTATGGAATGACCCATACATATGTGCGGATAGAGGAACTGAGATTACTTCGCTTTAAAGCCTTTATTTTCAAAACGGATATCGGTACTATTTCCCCAAGCCAGTTGAAAAACGTTAATATTTTTCTTGAAAACGTCCTTAAAAATATTTACAGTTATTATACAATTCCGGTTTCGACCGGAAGTGGGTTAAACTGACCGGAAATGCTTTTTTTTTTAATTACACATACATGTTCTTACTACTGATCCGGATTATGAGCATAAAAATACTTAAATACGTAAAGAGGAATATACATAATTTTTGTCTGAAGACTTTTTTCAGTCAAAACCGGAAGTCGGCAAAAAGACCAAACGATATAGCATTCCCGACTTAGGAATTAATAATTTTTCGTTTTCCAATAAAAAAAATGTTCACTCAAATCAACAGACGATTTGAATTTCAAAGGTCTTTTAGAGATTGAAAAAGACACTTCGAGAAAAAAGTTTCAAACAAAAGTAACGTATTTATATTCTCAGAATCCGAATCGGTAGGAAAAACATGTATTCGTATTTAAGAAAATGGACTTCCGGAAAATTTAACCTAATTCCGCTCGTAACCGGAAGTCGGTAATTCCACCCAAAGATAGAGCATCCCCGATTTGGTAAGTTATATTTTCGCGCCTTTATGTTGTCACTCAAAGACGAGGGACCAACAATCTTGCGCTGTTTCCGAACAGGAAAAGCTTTTTTCAGGGAAGTAATACACTGGGAGGTTCCTGCCAAAGGGCGACCGCTAATAGAAAAAAATGATTCTTTGATGTCCCTCGGACCAGGCATCGAACCCTGGACCTACCGTATGGTAGTATGCACTCTTTAACACTCGGTCATGGCGGCCGCATATCTTGAATATGAAAAATGCGGCCTGATATACATAGATATAGAATTTTGGCGTTTTCTACTTCTATTATTAGATATTTAGTCGCAATTTATACTGAATGAATCGAAAATAAATTTTACTCGGGACTGGTTTTTTTTTCGGTTGTCGTTCAGCTTCTTGCAAGGCCAATCCTTCCTTTTTCGCGGTCTACTAATCTCATTTTACTGTAGAAAATATAACACTTGCCCCTCTTTTATTCGTTGAGGGTTCGTTGCGCAACGAAAATCTTAAATGAGGCTCTAGTTGGACTCAACTACACAGTTCACCATTAGAGTATACCTCCTTTAACCAAGATTGGCCCAACAACGGCGAGCCTTCATTTTACATACCACTAAGAGAGTAGGCATAAGAGTAGGCAGCACTTTTGGCACAAAGAGATTTTTTACCCGAATCGGATTTTCATTAATACGCCGCTTTTTCTTGGTAGGAAAACCAATGTCTAAATTCAGTTTTTTTTTTGAAATTTGCTATTTTTCGACACTTTGACAGTTTTTCCTCAACTTGACTTGAAATCAGCATCAAACGAACTATAAGAAGAGTTTGATCCCGTTTTTGAAATCAAACTAGTCCAAATTTTGTTAAACCGTGTAATCGTACAAAGCGTATCAGGGCTGCCAACTATCCTTAGCTATGAAGTGTCTTATTGAGGATAAAAAAGTGCCAAAATATGCCAAAAAGAAAAATAAAAGTGGCAGAAAAGGTGCAATTTTTTAAATTCTTCCTATTTAGCATTAAAATTAGGAACGCATTCCTAAAACTGAAGTTCAATGCCAAATTAAGATAAACCACTTGTATAGATACACTATAGAAATTAGAAAATTTTTGTTGATGAATTATTACAATATGGGTATCAAATTAAAGAGGTTTAAGAAAGATAACTGTTGAAAATACTTTTGACGAAGGATGCCACCTATTTGAAAATTTTAACTGAGTCAATTTGATAAAATAAATGCAATATTACGGTGTGGATGTCAAACTAAGGAGCTTTAAGAAGGCTTACAGAGGAGAATTGCCACCTGTTTGGGTATGGGTATGGGTATAAAATTAAAGAGGTTTAAGAAACATACCTGCTAAAAATATTTTTGAGGAGGATTGCCACCTATTTTAAAATTTTAACTCAGTTAAATTGATAAAGTAAATGAAATATTGCTATGTGGGTATCTAACTAAGGAGTTTTCCAAAGATCTACAGTCGAAAATATGCTTGAGGAGGGTGGCCACCTGTTTGAAAATTTAACTCAATTTAATTGGTAATATAAATTAAATGTTAGAATATCGGTACCCAACTAAAGGCATTTGAGAAATCTTGATTTAGAAATCTATATATATGGGACGTTCCATGTCAAACGGACGAAAGATCTGTCCAAAATTCTATGGGATAGAAATTAACGTAAAGCATGTCAAAAGACTCGCGAAGTTATAATGCATCAAATAAAATGTGGAAGAATTGAAAATTCAGCTTTACGTAAATGCTGCGACCCCTATAAGACTATTTGTCCGTAAATAAATTTGTCATTCAGTTTGTTAAAATAGGTTCCAGTTATTTGATCAAGGCAGATTCTTAAGTTCTTAGGGTCGCTGCTCACTAAATCTTTATGGGTCGCAGATTTCGAATTTTTTAGCGTTTGCTTCTTGGAGTTGGTTCTTGTTTTGCAAATTATTGCAAAAGTTGCATATTTTTTTGCATGTTCCCACTTTTCATCACATATTATTTTGCCATTTTATATATCGGAATCTTGATGCTAGATTCGTTATCAGCGACCCCAAAAACCATCGAGTAATAAGTTTCAAGTGATTCCAATTGATTTTTAAAATAACTGGCAATTGTTTTAACAAACTCAATGACTAATTTAGTGTACGCTTTTACCGACATGACATCTTCTAAGGGCCGCAGAATTTACGTAATACTGAGTTTCCATTTATCATGGAAAAGTAAAAATCGAACGTATGTACATGGCGTCTGAGTTACCTAGACTGAGAATGTTACCCATACGCCATGTACGTACTTTCGGTTTTAACTTTTCCGTAAATAAATGGTAGATCCAATATGGATCCATCATTTTGAATTTTTTTAATTTAATTTCAGATTCATAATCAGCGACTTTAAAAACCCCCAATTGTAAAATTTTAAGCGAATCCAATCGATTTTGATTTTTTTATCCGCCATATTGGGTCCGCCATTTTGAATTTTTCCAATCCCCAAAATTGGATCCGCCATTTTGAATATCGGAATTCTGATTATATTTCCGTGATCAGCGACCCTAAGAACATAAGGGTCCGCCCTGATCAAATAACTGGCAACTATTTTAACAAACTGAATGACAAATTTATTTACGCTTTTACGGACATGGCGTCTTCTAGGGGTCGTAGCATTTATATAATACTGAATTTTCAATTCTGCCACATTTTATTTGATGCATTATAACTTCGCGAGTCTTTTGACATGCTTTACGTTAATTTCTATCCCATAGCATTTTAGACAGAGCTTTGGTCGTTTGACATGGAACGTCCCATATATAAACGTTGTGTTCGTATGTCACGGTCGTCAAAACTGGAGAACGGCTGAACCGATTTAAATAATTTTTTGTTTTGTATTGTGCGCTATAATCTTAAAATCATTTATGTATATCATGATAAAAAAGTAGTAAAGTACAACCGTTCTCTCAATTGGTCGGCCATGCTTTTTTTTGAAGTTTGCCAACATTTTAAAATCACATAAAATTGAGAGCAAAAAAAAGGAATTGCTCAAAGTTGTGGTTGTTTGAGATTGAAAAATTAAATTAAATTGCTTGGATGTCAAGAATTTGAAAAATTCCTCTCAGCGGTTCTTTTTTTTCCTATTTTGTTTACATGATTTATATCACAAAAATTTGGGGGTTGAAACCTGTTTGAAAATTTTAAACTCAATTAAATTGATAAAATAAATAACATATTATAATATCAGTATCACATTAAAAATGTTTAAGAAAGATGACGGATGGAAATATTTTTGAGGAGGGCTGTCACCTATTTGAAAATTTTAACTCAGTTAAATTGATAAAATAAATGAAATATTGCCATGTGGGTCTCAAACTGAAGAGTTTTAAGAAATCTTGCAGCCAAAAATATTTGTGGGGCGGGTTGCCACCTGTTTGAAAGTTTAACTAAATTAAATTGATAAAATAAATAAAATATTACAATAAGGGTATCAAAATCAAAGAGGATTAAGAAAGATAACTTTTGGAAATATTTTTGAGGAGGGTGGCCACCTATTTTAAAATTTTAACTTAGTTAAGTTGATAAAGTAAATCGTCGATATTTTTGCAAAACCGCCCATCGCCCAATTGCAAAACCGCCTATCTTCGGCACTCAAATTATTCAGGAGAGCGAAAAAACGGTTTGTTCTTTGAAGGCATTGCCTTAATAAGCGGTATTTTCTCTAGCTATTATTTTACGAATCTGTTGTTATGCATAAATCTCGATGCCTGGAGTTCAGGGTTACCAAATCTCATTTTTGCCACAATGGCGATTTAGGCGGTTTTGCAACCGGTCGATGGGCTGTTTTGCAAAAACATCGACGAAATGAAATCTTGCAATGTGGGTATCAAACCAAAGTGTTTTAAGAAAGCTTAAAATGGAAAATACTTTAAGGAGGGTTGCCACCTGTTAAAAAATTTTGCGCAATTAAAGTGATAAGCGAAATAATATAGGTTAAGGTAGATAACTGCTGGAAATATTTTTGAGTGCAATTGCCACCTCTTTGAAAATTTTAACTCAGTTCAATTGATGAAATAAATGAAATAAATGAAATTTGGGTATCAAACCTTAGAGTATTATGATGGATTAAAGCCGAAAATTTTTTGGAGGAGGGTTGCCACCTGTTTGAAAATTAAGCTCAATGTAATTGATCTAGGTATCAAATTAACGAGGTTAAAAAAGAATACTTTTAAAAATACTTTTGAGGAGGGTTGCTGCCTATTTGAAAATTTTAACTCAGTTAAATTTATTAAACAAAATTAATGTGAGATGAAATGTTAAACACGTCACTATGGAATGAGTAACATTCTTAGTACATACGTATGTATGTACATGTACGTGCATACATATATATATATATATATATA
>NW_016172920.1:0-3036 GCF_001687245.7 Rhagoletis zephyria
TTTCGGTTACGTGCACAAGTTATTCGTGCAAAGAAGGATGTGCAGCTAAACAAAATATACTGTATTGCCAATATCTATACATACATATATATGTATGTACATATGTCCTTGAACCATACATGTAATACTCCTATATTGGCAGTAAGAGCTAGTACCGTCCGAAAACACTACAGTACAGATATATCAATAAACACGTACGAAAGAAAAGGAACACACACGTTTATAAATAAACATGTACACAACACATATACAAAAACGGCACTCAAGTACACAATACATTGACAAAAACGGTACTAGACTGTCTCGCTTTGATTTCGGAATGCTTACACATTGAGAAGTTAGCTTACTGCCAATATAGTAGTATTACATATATGCCTTGAACAACAGGCCACAAATAAATTTTTTCACCAAGGATTATATTTCATCCTGGTATACAGCATAACTGCTACAACTGCAAACTATTTTGGGGGTGTTAACAAGTGCTTACTTGATTTCTGTTTCTGCGGCACAAACGATTGTAATACCTTTGTTACTTACTTTTCCCTGTAAAGACAAAATACATGCATATGTACATACATACATAAATACATATGTACATATATAAATACGTACATACATATATAAATAAGAATGTTATGTATGTATATAACTTTAAAAAATATTTAATTCCATAATCTATGCTTATGTACGTAATGAATTTTATTTGTTGTTTTAAATGCTGCCCTAATATAATATTCGAATATTTATATGCATATGTAGATATGTACATACATTTGTTAACATACTTTTGTACATAATCTATTGACATACATTCCTACATTTTTATGCACAAAAATGCATGTGTTGTATAGTACACTCGGAGCGCTCGCTCGTCACTAGGGATGAAACGATACTAGTAAATACAAGTACATACTCGATACTTTTCGTCCGATACCAAGTAATTTTGTACTCGATACTTTTGAACCGAGTACTGAGTAGGTATCGGAAAAAAGTACTTGTATCGAAACCCCAATTCATTGAAAATTTTATTCCCGGACTTTTATTTTTTAACCTAATTTCTTTGTGAATAGTTAAAAATTTTTGGCAGTTTAGCCGCCAATGAAAACCGCAAGAAGGCGCCAACGTCGGGGTGACGCCAATTTTGACAATTCTACGAAAAAGGGTGCGGGTTCTGTTGATCGAGCAAGAGTTCCGGAAGGATCCACCAAGAAATTCATCCTAGACGTTAAAACGCGCTGGAATTCACTATTTTACATGCTGGAAAGATTTTTGAATATGTCCAAAATTTTGTCTCAACTTATACTTGATGCTACAGACAGTCCTGAAATAATAGCAAAACAAGTAAGAAAGTCTAAGTTCGGGCGGAGCCGAACATTAAATACCCGGCGCAAGTATTAAATATATGGTGTTGGTTGATTTTTCCGACAGGGTGGTAAGATGATTTATTTTGGAACGAATTTCCGTCATCCCTTGTCAAGTTTGGTTTGCAGACAAACCGGTTTCGGCGTTGTGCCATCTTCAGTATCATTTTTCGTTCTGTCTGGTTCGAGATTTGTCCCTAATTTATGTTCATTTATCTTAGTTAATGTGATTTTCGTCGATGATTAATTACTAGATATGCCATGGTGCCCATTTTTTTGAAGCAGGTAATAGGTTCATCTTCGCTGTTTCGATATTAACATCCATTATGTTGTCGCTGTATGGTTTTTGCCTGCAGGTAGGTAAAAGTCAGTGATTTTTGCCCTGGTGGTGCTTTTTGGTGTGTTCGGAGTGTCCATGCCTGTTGTTTTGTTGTCATTTTTCTTTTTTTCGTAAATCAATTTTAAGGGTTCGAATATAACATCCGATGCGGTATTTGTTTGTTCGTTTATTATTTTGCCGTCGAAGGTTTTTAGTTTGTATATTTCCATATTTTCTAGGACGTTTAGTCGTTGGCCTTTATGTTGTACATGCAGTAGTTTCGCTGCCTTTCTTATTTGCGTTGGTGAACATTTGTTGTTAAACATGTGGTTAGCAAAATTTGACTCTGGTATTGCGCTCGGTTTCTGTGTCTTTTTGTTATAGTCTCTTATATGCTCGCGGAATCTTGTTTTTATTTTACGTCCTGTTTGACCTATGTAACTATGCTGGCATTTGCAAGTTAGTTTATAGACTCCTTGTTTATCCAATGGATCTTCTTGATTTGTGGTGTTCCGTAGTATCCGTCCCACGTTGTTATTTGTTCTGAATGATGTGCGAAGGTTGTGTTTCTGGAACAGCTTTGCAAGTTTGTTGACTTTCNAATAAGTACACAATATCTAATACAACGGAATTGATTGAAAAAATAAAAGACTCAGCGATCACGATGGATACTAAACTGGTATCATTCGACATAAAAGATCTATACCCATCGATACCAATAACGGAAACAATAGATATCGTATTCAAAATACTGATTGAAAAAACAAGAAACAGAGAAATCGCCGTAGAGATAACTAATACACTCAGAACGACGTTGC
Source organism: Rhagoletis zephyria (assembly GCF_001687245.7). NCBI lineage: Eukaryota > Metazoa > Arthropoda > Insecta > Diptera > Tephritidae > Rhagoletis > Rhagoletis zephyria. The sequence goes on from NW_016172920.1 coordinate 2,499, forward strand.
ATCAAAATTACTTCAAATTTAACAACAACATATACATGCAAACAAACGGGCTAAGCATGGGCAACCCCACATCGGCGATCCTTATGGAGGTATTCATGCAAAATTTGGAAGAAAGGTACGTGGAGTATCTTACATCACAACTAGGAGCGACGTTCTACGCCAGATACGTAGATGACATCATATGTCTTATAACAAAGAAAAATGAAGGACAGATATTGGAATACCTCAACAAACAGCACAGCAATATAAAATTCACAATGGAACAAGAAATGCAAGGAAAGCTAAATTACTTAGATCTGACGATAAAAATAAATAAAAGCACCAGCTGTGTGCAATATGAAATTTTTAGGAAGCCCACAGCCACAGATACAATAATACATAATACATCGAACCATCCTCATCAGCATAAAAAAGCCGCCTTTAGACAGATGATCAATAGAATTGAGCGAATACCACTAACAAAAGAAGGATACAACAAAGAACTGAACGCAATATATGCCATAGCGGCTAATAACGGATACAAAAGAGATCTGGTAGA
>NW_016172920.1:4930-12489 GCF_001687245.7 Rhagoletis zephyria
AGCTTATCATGTAGCGGAAGCTTTCGGAAAGGTGGAAAACATATATTTAATACTTGCGCCGGGTATTTAATGTTCGGCTCCGCCCGAACTTAGACTTTCTTACTTGTTTAACCTAATTTCCTTGTGAATAGTTAAATTTTTTTGGCAGTTTAGTCGCCAATGAAAACCGCAAGAATGCGCCAACGTCGGGGTGACGCCAATTTTGACAATTCTACGAAAAAGGGTGCGCGTTCTGTGGATCGAGCAAGAGTTCCGGAAGGATACACCAAGAAATTCATCCTAGACGTTAAAACGCGCTGGAATTAACTCTTTTACATGCTGGAAAGATTTTTGGATATGTCCAAAATTTCGTCTCAACTTATACTTGATGCTACAGACAGTCCTGAAATGATAGCAAAAAAATGAAATAGAAATACTGATGCAAATAGTTCAGCTACTGAAGCCTTTCGAGTTCGTAACCAAAGAATCTTCAGGACAGAATTATGTCATACTTTCCAAGATCATACCTATGATTAACTGCCTAACATCTCAAGTGAGTAAATTTTCTACAACTCTTGATTGTGTCACCCAACTACAAACGAAACTCCTGGCGGAGTGTAGTAAAAGATTTGGTCTCATTGAATACAACACCTACGCAGCTTTAGGAACTATCCTCGATCATCGCTTCAAGAATCTTCATTTTCAAGATGCGAACGCTTGCGGTCGGGCAATTTTTAAACTAAAAGGTCTTATTCAAGTAGACGCTAATACCAGCTCCGAAGAAGACCTTGTTAAAGAAGATTTTGACTCTTGGCGCCAACAACAAAAGCTCGCGATTGGACAAAAACGAAAACACTCTACAAAAGGTAATGAGTTGTAGCTTTATTTATGAAACCCCCGCTCTTTAAAATCCAATCCGTTAGAGGAATGGAAGTATTTAAAATCAACCTATCCAATGTTATACAAATAGGCGCGCAAGTATCTATGCACATATAGTTGCGACTTCCGTACCATGCGAGAGATTATTTTCAAAAGCTGGGGCCACAAGCATCAAGAAATCGACTTACTGGAAAGCATCTGGAAAAATTATTGTTTTTGGGCAGCGCGACAAAATCCGAGTTTTTCAATTTACGGCTTATAGTACCTAACGTATTATTGAAACAATTTTACAAATTAGTATATACTCTTAATTTTTATCAGAATGACCATGGTCTATTTCCGAAAGAAGTTGATTTGCGTCTAAATTTCTTTCTTTTTGTATTTCAAGGCCATCAGACAAAATGCCAAAAGTACAAATTCAAGAACAGCCACATAGAGCTTTGATGTAGAAGAAAAGGTTGCTTTGTACAAAGAAAGACCTATTATCGTCTCATTAAAAATGATAAACATGATAACTTCTTCCAGAAATATAGCACTCTTACTCTGCAAAAATGTTGTTGAACAGTGTTATAATACAGATAATTTTTAATAATTAATTAATTTGTATGAAATAAATACAAACAAATAAAATACGTACATAAAAAGAAGCAAATTCTGTATCCTTTTTAAAAACAATTTATTGGACTTTATACTTTTTCTTGTGTTTTAAGGGTCCATCCTAGTAAAACTTGTTTTAAAACTTGGAAGTTTTTCTTAAAAAAATCTAAAAGATTAATCTAAAATCAATAATGATAGTCACATAAGTTGATTTGGCACATATGTGATAGCGTTTTATAATACAAACAAGCATAAACATATTTCAATTCTTATATACCCTGCAGTACGGGGGAGCGACTACAGGACTGATGAATCGGTAGCTACCTAATAACCACCATCAATTACCGACCGACTAACTACTTGAAGTGTATTTCATCGATTACTTTCACAAGGCAATGTCCTAGGCGGTAGTCGCCATCGGCTCTCTCTGCACTACCGAGAGTTACTAAAGTCNTCGGTAGCTACCTAATAACCACCATCAATTACCGACCGACTAACTACTTGAAGTGTATTTCATCGATTACTTTCACAAGGCAATGTCCTAGGCGGTAGTCGCCATCGGCTCTCTCTGCACTACCGAGAGTTACTAAAGTCGTCACTTGCGTGATTTATGGGCGCCCTCTGTCGTAGTTTTTAGCTATTTTGCTTACGACTGGTTCGACTCTGCGCTACCATGTGTACTACCACGGGTTAATGGAGTAGCTACTTACCTAGGAGTCGGTGTAGTAGCGGTTCAAAAGTAGCGATTGACTCCAGCAGTACTGGAGGGTAGGTACAAATATCGATATAAGTAGTCGATACTTTGTAGGTATCGATACTTTCTTTCGATGCTACTTCCAAGTACAGGTATCGATACTTCTATGGTATCGTTTCATCCCTACTCGTCGCTCACTCGTCTTACCTAGCAGAGCGAGTATGCAGATAGCTACTCGCCACGCACTGCGAGCGTTTAATAGGAGCGCGAGCAAACAAGCAGCGCTCGCTCGTTTACCGAGCAAGCCAAACTTCTCGTGCCTCGCCTCATTGCTGCTACGAGTACGAGCTGCGAGTGCCTCGTTGCCTGCGAGGCATTGAGTAGGAGTTTGCTCGATCGCGCGCTCGAACTCCGAGTTTTTGCCCACCCTGGTTAATTTCATTTAAAGAAATGGCGTGTCGTCCATTTCCGCTGTAGCGTATATAAATGGTGCATATATTTAGGCGCAATATTTAACTTTTTCTGGCGGGGCGACATCTGGAGTCTTCTAATTGTATCTCCTTGATATGATGCTTACAACGGGGTTCATATCTAGACTAGGTTGATATCTAGAATTTGCTACAAATAGCTTTGCTACACTACCGCCGGCAGTGTTAACAATTTTATAGTGGTTTTACGTTCTTTGGCAAATTACGCTCTGCTAGCCATAAATCTTACTATTTTTTGACCGCCTTTAAATCAAGACCCCTGGACCATATAGCGAATTCATTTATATTCTAAATTGCATTGCCATCGTGATTGGAACTATGCTGAAAATTTCAATCGATTGGAAATTTCCCNATCTAGACTAGGTTGATATCTAGAATTTGCTACAAATAGCTTTGCTACACTACCGCCGGCAGTGTTAACAATTTTATAGTGGTTTTACGTTCTTTGGCAAATTACGCTCTGCTAGCCATAAATCTTACTATTTTTTGACCGCCTTTAAATCAAGACCCCTGGACCATATAGCGAATTCATTTATATTCTAAATTGCATTGCCATCGTGATTGGAACTATGCTGAAAATTTCAATCGATTGGAAATTTCCCCGATTTCCGCGGGATGACCAAGTTAAATAAAAGCTTATAAAAATAAACGCAATCATTATAATAAAATAATATGCAGATACACCATTATACTGAAAAGTTTACGCTTAAAATATGCTTTAACTACACGTATGCATGTATGTAATTTATATGTACATACATATATATTACCACCATAATTCATATATTTGTGCATATTCCTACATTCCTTCCAACCGAAAAGCATTTGCTTGCATTACTTACATATACATATGTATGTATGCTGTATGCAAGTTAACACCAGCGAGAGGTTGATACCCTTCCATAAGGTGCTGACACCCCGCTGGTCAACACGCGTATCCGCTTGCCATTTCGTCACAACAAAATCAACAGTAAGCCATTGACTTCCCAGCGAATTGACTTCTCAACAGATTGGCTCTCGATCAACGAAAAGCTATTTATACTGAAAAGGTGCCGACGCTCGCTAGTCTGCACGCGCATCCGCTTTGTCATTTCGGTGCAGCGCAAACAGTAGCATAACGACCAACACGAACCATTTCCCACCAAAAGCGCTGACACCCCATTACGGCTTCAGTTTGGCAACGAGCAACAACAACAATCAACGGACAGCTATTAGTTAGATATAATATATAAATAATAAGTTCTGCCCTTGTATTTTGACTTTTTATGTGCGCACTCGTAGTGAACGGCTGCCCTACATAGTAGGGCCTACATAGTAGGGAAATAAATAATGAATTAAAATCGAGTATCTCGTGTTTTTCTTGCATAACAAAATGCATACCCAAAACAAACCCGAAAAATATCTCCCATACAACGTCGTTTAAAAAATTTTGCGATAAGCTGTTGGGAGTGATCGCGAATAGATTATTTGCATCGTTTTTCTCATTTATGAGAGGCCGAAATCGGCAATGCTCGGACTTCTCATATTCATTTCTTTGCTTTTTCCAACGCGAATGAAAAGAAGCGGAAATTCTTTTGTCGATCGCATTCCAAATGTGAGAGATGATAAATTTGTGTGCATTTTTCACTCGCGATAAAAGAATGCAAAAATTGGTTTGGAATATTATCGATCGCGAACGTTAGAGAATGTGAGTGAGAATTTCCGAACCCTGATCGTAACACATGAGAGTTCGATATACTCAGTGGTACGACAGGCCGATTTAGTCTGGCATTTACGGCACCTTTTCTCATTTGTCCATTTTTAGTAATAACTCGACCTCAGCACCACCTGGCGATTGGTACCGTTCCAATACATGTTTTGAATATTCGCTATATCGGATCATAAAAAAGATTTTAAGTAATAACTAAACTCCAGCGGCAGCTGGCGGATTAAATTGTGAAATTAAACTATCCAGAGACCCACTCAAACAAACACACAAAACTTTGTTAAAATCCCTCCAGCCATTTAGGATTTCACTCACAAATATACCTACAGAATGACTATATACACATTCAAAGATAAGTAAAAGCCAGTATGTTTGTACTTTTCCACGCCCTCTTTTCAAAGAGCCCATTTTTCTCAATGAGTATGGGATTAATTTCATATATCTCCATACGAAGTGTTCCAGTACTGTACTATGAACACTTCTAGAGATATGCAGTATGAAATTCGGTTTGAAGGTAGGTGCCACGTCCCTCTTTTCAATAGCTTCATATTTCTCCATGACTATGCGATTAATTTCATATATCACCACACTGAGTTCCAGTACTCTACCAAGAACAATTCTTGAGATATGCAATAACAAAAATTCGACTTGTATTGGAGGTGCCACGCCCATATAAAGTTCCAATGCTCTACCATGAACACTTCCAGAGATACTTATTATGAAAAATGTGGTTTGTATGGGAGGTGCCACGCCCCCTTTTCAAATAACATTTCCAGAGATATACAGTATGACAATTTCGGTTTGTATAGGAGGTGCCACGCGCTTTTCCAATAACTCCAATTTTTCTCCATGAGCATGTGATTGATTTCATATATTTCCTTACCAAGTTCAAAAATTCTCCCATGAACACTTCCAGAAATATGCAGTATCTATGAAATATTCGGGCTGTATGGGAGGTACCACGCCCTCTTTTCCAATAGCTCCAATTTTTCTGCAAGAGTATGCGATCGATTTCATTTGCGCCAATATCAAGCTTCAGTAGCCTACCATGAACACTTCCAGAGATATGCAGTATGAAAAATTCGGTTTGTATGGGAGGTGCCACGCCCCTTTTAGCAATAGCCGCAATTTTTCTTCATGACTATGCGATTGATTTTATATATCTCCATACCAAGTTCCAGTACACTATCATAAACGGAAATATGCAGTGTGAAAAATTCGGTTTGTATGGGAGGTGCCACGCCCCGTTTTCCAATAGCCCAAATTCTTCTTTATGACTATGCGATTGATTTTATATATCTCCATACCAAGTTCCAGTACACTATCATAAACGGAAATATGCAGTGTGAAAAATTCGGTTTGTATGGGAGGGGCCACGCCCCTTTTAGCAATAGCCGCAATTTTTCTTCATGACTATGCGATTGATTTTATATATCTCCATACCAAGTTCCAGTACACTATCATAAACGGAAATATGCAGTGTGAAAAATTCGGTTTATATGGGAGGTGCCACGCCCCTTTTTCCAATAGCCCAAATTCTTCTTTATGACTATGCGATTGATTTTATATATCTCCATACGAAAATCCAGTTCTCTATGAAAAACATTTCCAGAGATATGCAGTGTGAAAAATTCGGTTTATATGGGAGGTGCCACGCCCCTTTTTCCAATAGCCCAAATTCTTCTTTATGACTATGCGATTGATTTTATATATCTCCATACGAAAATCCAGTTCTCTATGAAAAACATTTCCAGAGATATGCAGTGTGAAAAATTCGGTTTATATGGGAGGTGCCACGCCCCTTTTTCCAATAGCCCAAATTCTTCTTTATGACTATGCGATTGATTTTATATATCTCCATACGAAAATCCAGTTCTCTATGAAAAACATTTCCAGAGATATGCAGTGTGAAAAATTCGGTTTGTATGGGAGGTGCCACGCCCCTTTTTCCAATAGCTCCAATTTTTCTTCATGACTATGCGATTGATTACAGGCTTTAATTTAACTTTGCTATTCTGCGGAAATTTTCAATCGATTTTAAACTAACTTCCCGATAAGCTAGAGACTTTAAACTTTCAGCATATGTAGTTCCAATCACGATGACAATGCAATATAAAATATAACTTAATTCCCTAGATCGCCCAGGGACCTTGATACAAAGTCGGTCAAAACACAGTAAAATTTATGGCTAACGGAGCGTAATTTGTCAAAGTACGTAAAAACGCTATAAGTTTGTTAAATAATAAATATAGTTTCAGGCTACGGTGTCCTTGAACCAGATTCAACGGAATCGGTCTGGTCTGGATGGAATTTCCGATTAGACTATTTTTGGGGGTGTTCCCGAGTTAGAATACGTGACAATTGCCGATTTCAAAAACGGTAACTTTTTCGATTTTCAGGTATGTTTTCGATAAGGGTCTAGATGAATGATTATATATATTACATACATACAAGTTGATTTTTACATATTTATATGTGCAGGCCCGGCTATAGGGTGGGGGTGTTTCCGCCTGGTTCCGAATTTTTCCTTAAATTTAGTTGGAAGATAAAAAATATAAAACTTTGCTAAGTAAATAAATTTTATTATTTAATATTCACATAGCTTTTGTAATATCCAATAAAAGCGAAAGCGCATGTCTAGATACACATGCAAGTGTGGTAAGGCCATTTCCGTGCTAGTCAAAACAACCGCCAATCTGGCCTAATGTGAAAAATAAAAAAGGTTCCGAAGTCAACACGTGTTGTCTAAATGTTGTGATCGCAATGATTTTCCCATGGGTCATGAAACTTTTTTAGCTCGAAATCGTAGAGTGACCTTCAAAAAGATTCGAGGTTATTTACAACAGGGGGAAATCAGAAATATAGACGACGAGTTTCTTGAATACAGCCCATCTTAGCTTAAATGAACGCAATTGACAAAAACAATAAAAACTATTTTACGCATTCACCTGTACAAACAGTATAGCAAAACAAGTTCTCCCTTTAGACGAAGTTTTTATATAACTAAAAAGATATTCTCCACATACGACGAAAATATTTGGTATTTTTCAAAAGCACTGAATAAGTGTGTAGTAATAACGTTGGAAATTCGTTTAAATATTAAAAAACAAAATTTAGGGCTAGGGGCCCGGCCCATATTTAGTACCCGGACGATAATAAAAGTTTATATTATTAAACCAAAACAAGTAAAAAAGTCTAAGTTCGGGCGGAGCCGAAC
>NW_016172921.1:0-12489 GCF_001687245.7 Rhagoletis zephyria
GGTAACTTTCAGTCACTTGAAACTTGCACATTATCAGACTAAAATTGACCAGGCTATAAAACTGTGTATTCTGAAAAATTCCAAAACTTCCGAGAAAAAAGTTTGAAATTTAGGTGAAAATTTGTTGCACTTTTTTGAAGTTTTCTACAAATTGTCAAACTTGGGTTTATAAAGGGGTTTGTTAGAGAAAGAACTGTATTTTAATTGAAAATTCTCAAAAATAAATAAATAAACATAAGTTGCACACAATATCACTTTGAAATGGCGTGCTATAGATATGACCGATACTGTACATATATTTTTAAATAAGGTAAATTTCTTTATAGATACGTTCGTTTAAAATCTCCAATAAAACATTTCCAGCAACGAAATTCCTGTGAAATGGTGAAATCTGTTCACTCACAAGAGAAAAACCTTCAGTGTAGCATGATAAAAAGATAGTAAGGTGGATCCCTACTCTCAATTCGTCGGTCATGATTTCCTTTTGAAGGTTGCCAGCATTTTAAAATCATATAATCCTGAAAATGAAAAAATGAAATTTGCAAAATTTTTGTTGTTTGCGATTGGAAATGAGAATGTGTGTGTGAGTGAGTAAATTTTAAAATTCAAATGCTAGAAAACGTCAAAAATGCTAAAAGTGTCTCTCAGCAGTTCTACCTTACTATATTTTTATCATGCAGTATTGTATGCGAACAGAAACTTCTGCATCAACAAAAAGTTCAGGCCTCTGGATCACTGTAGCGTTTTTCAAGCAGAGGTAGCCGCAATACAGGAGGCTTGGGATTGTTTGCTCTCTAGTGTAACACTTCTACTATGCAGGGAATACTTGACCTCATTCGGTCTACTTCTGGACAGATCGGCGTTTAGTTAGCTCAGCGTGCGCTGGGCAAAGACCTTGGAATGCAGGGCGGCTAAGACCGTCTGGTCACGTGTAGACGGAGGGCGATCCAGGGAGCTCGTGAGACTAAGTAAGTTACACTTACACTTCTCACTTCTGGTGGGCGTTCTAGCTGGTCATTGCGTAATAGGTAAGCATGCAGCAAGGCTGGATATCATCGATGACCATGAATAGTTAAATAAATAAAACCCTAAGGATACAATTCTGAGCGCATGAAAAGCATTTTGTGAAGTTGTACTTCCAATACAAATGAATATATCAGGGCAAGCAATAAAAGCATACCAGTAAGAGCAAGTAACACAAAACCTTTCCAAAAATATTTTACAAAATATCTAGTTTTTTTCTACGGTTTATATTATTACAGCAACTGTTTATTGATTTTAGCAGGTCTTTCGTCTTTCATAAACAGATGAGATGAGTATACTTTCATCCACAAACATTTAAATTTTTGGGTATACAGAATTTGGCGCAGTGCCGTATTTTGACAAAATTTTATCAAAAATGCCAACGTAGTACCAATGTACTTTTCAGGTTCAAAATGTATCAAAAAAATTAAAATGTTACCATCAATTTCATCACTGCCTCTATATCTATATCTATCTCTATCTCTATCTCTATCTCTATCTCTATCTTTTATCTTTTTCTTTATATTTAGCTTTGATTGATATTATTTTTTATGTATGTATATATAAACGTACTTTAACAGGTCTATTCTGCGCTGGTAACATAAATTTTATAACCGGTTATTAAAGTGTCTGTCAATTTTTAAACCTTCTTCGCATTCTGTGCTCCTTGTAACAGGTAAATTTGGTTACCATCTCATAAGCTGGTAACAAAATATTGCCCCGTAAAATATGCAATGCCAGAATTTGCCCAATTCTTCATAGCTGAATTGCTAAATATTTTCACTGCATTACCAACGTATGTACCTAGCATCGCGGTGACAAGAACTGGTAACATTTTTTGGTAATAAAATTTTCCGGTCACAAAATCTTCGGTAACGTGCAGAATAGACCTGTAAGACATTCTTTTTGCACCGCGAAGCTAAATCTTATAAAAAAATCAATAATCAATTATTTCTATCTTTATTAGGTTACCTACATATGTATTTAAAAATTAAAAGGGAAAATCTACGCTGACCTGATATCGAACCCGGGACCTGCTGAATGACACTTGCAGCTCTGCATATTCCTTTACGTAATATGAGGTCATCATACCGCACCAGTCTATGTGAAAATTTTTCTTCATGTTGGATCCTCCATTTTGTTTTTTAATAGTTCTGATGCAGAAGGGACCTCTAAGTATTAATCAATAAATTTTTAACAAACCTCCCGGTAAGATAGGGACTTGAAGTTTCAAAACCTAGCCCAGAACCCGATGACAATGCAAATAGCCTACCGGTAGGTCGCGCGGGTCTAAATGTTTTAAAAAGCTGCATTCATGGTCGCATCTTGTTCGAAAAAATAGGCATGATGAAATAACGGTTAAATTTCATCAGAAAAACATAAACTGATTTCGTTATGACTTCTTTTTACCATGACGCTTTTCCCGGGATCGTACAGTGATACATAGATAGTATTTACAAACTAACACAATAATACATATAGCAATATTTGAAAATTATATTTATAAACCGAAAAGTATCGAAACATTCAATTCTCAGTGCAATCAACAAAATCAGACAAAAGCTTTCCAAATTTTCTTTACTCTCTATGCATCTAGTACTCGTATCTTAGTTAGACGGTTCGGTGCAGTTGCTACAAAATTGCATTTTCTATTTTGACCGTCACCATTCACCATAAGCAGCCCACACATTCGCTTCTACAAATATGTATGTACTACTATAGTTACTCGAGTTGGAGCAATTTTTTCATCTTCTGATTTTATTTCGCAATTTATTTAACAACTTCATGCTTATTTACTGTTTTCTCTAATTCTAGTTTTTATTTATTTGCAATTTTTGAAAATACTTTTCATCTTTATTTGATTTAAGGTCAGATATATCAAGTTATATACGTATGTATGATGTAGGTATATTTATACCACTTCCCCGCACTGGTCACGTTCGGATTTTTTATGGTTGTTGTTATGGTTTATGCTATTGTGGCTATACCTATGTAGTAGGGCATTCAATCCCGAAGCATTTTAACAATCCCGGGTTTTCGGGATGTAAAAATTCTAATCCCGGGATCCCGAAATTTTTCGGGATTTCGGCTTCTTAATAACTTTTTGCATTTTACAGTACACACCACACAGATTCATTGTCAACACATTTAGTCTTAGGGGAGCATAATGCTCCTTAGTAAAAGAGTATGTAATTTGATGTTTAAATAATTTTCATTCTAAAATATCTATGTTACTTGTCAAAAATATTTACTCATATTTACAGAAATCCTTTTCCAAAAAAGGCCAACAAAGTAAAATGAGGAGCAATTCTGCCACACTGTAAAAGCTTGTGTTTTGAATTGCTAGCAGATTTTTCGTTATTACACAGTTCTTGCACAAAATATTTGAACAAACACAGTTATTCAGACAGTTCCTGAAATTCGCTTCCAAGTGCAAATGACTCAAGTTCACTTTGAATCCAAATTTTAGTGTTCTGTATTGCTCGTGTTTCAAGTCAAATAAATTCTTTTTTTCATTTTCAACATCTCATTCATTCTGTAAATGAATCAGTAAAAATCTCGGGATCACGGAGCTGTAATCCCGGGTATCCGGGACATGGGAAACTGTCCGGGAGCCCGGAGTCCCGGGATTGAATGCCCTACTATGTACTACATACATATGTACGAATATATACTGCGAAGTGTAGTCTGCGCTTCATGGTGCTTCTGGCTTGATTGCATTGTTGTTGCGGCTATTGTTGAATCATTTTTGCCNCGGGACATGGGAAACTGTCCGGGAGCCCGGAATCCCGGGATTGAATGCCCTACTATGTACTACATACATATGTACGAATATATACTGCGAAGTGTAGTCTGCGCTTCATGGTGCTTCTGGCTTGATTGCATTGTTGTTGCGGCTATTGTTGAATCATTTTTGCCTTGTTGTTTGTCGTTCGTGGTCGGTGTTGTGTGAATGTGTTGAGATGCATTTTTGCTTATACGCCCGTGTTTATGCTATTGTTTGTGGCCTGTGGTTACCGGTGCTGGGTTTAATGGGTAAGTATGTATGTATGAGTTCGTACTTGCTTTTTATACACTTTTTGTGACATAAGTATTATGATTTTTATATTCAACCAGTGTTTTCACATTATTGCCTCTTCTGCTGTGATTCCGGCTGTCTTAAGGTGACTCATATAAACACTGTTTGCGGTAACTTTTTTAAACTTTTGTTATGATTCGTTGGTGCTGGAGCTACTTATCTGGACCACTACTTTTGAATGAGTTGTAAAAATAACTGCTTATATTATATTCCCTTTTGACTCTCTACGTTATTATCATTATTAGGTCGGGTATACTAACACTGCGACGTAAAAAAAGATATATTGTGCTAAACCCTAATTGTAGTCACTCCAAACTTCTAAGGCTATTTAAGAAATTAAGCATTAAATTGGAGCGTGCCGTGTTCCAAATTTTGGATGAAGAAGTTAATTGTTCCCCAAGGTGTATCCGTCTGCGATTTATGATGTGTGGGGGGGTAGTCACAAAGAAAACCACCAATACCTGCAGTCCGTCTCTACAGAAAGCACAATTTAATTCAAATTATACTTTAACTTGCAATGTCCTCTCAGGTGGTTTGTAAGAGTTCTAAGATCCGCCAGGCTGAGTTTAAGTAGTCTTTCTGATTTCCTCCTGGAAGGAGTTATGAATTCCTTTGATTGTGTCATTCCCTTTAAAATACGCCAGTAGGTAGCAATCTGACATTCTTCCGAACTCCTAAACAGTTCTGCGATGTATCCTTTAGATGTGCCGCAGAAAGACTCCAAGCCATGCATGCACATTTGGGCTCCCTGTTTTGCGAGATAGTCAGCCCTCCCGCTGCCTTCAAACCCTTCATGACCAGGGCCCCCACCACAGCGTAACTCTATTATGGTCTGCTAGGCTGTTCCGAAGGTGTAAAAGCTGTCCATAAGCCTTTATTTCGTTCTAAATGAGTCTAAGATCTTTAGTGCTACCATACTTGCGACCCCTTTTTTATCCTAGATATTATCGCTTTACAGCAGTCCCATTCAGGAATTCTAACCTTATATGGCTTGTCGAAGTATCCGTGAGCTTGATAGTGTGATCATCCAGAAATGGATTAAGAACCGCCAAGCGACCCCAAAGATCAACGCTCTTCATGCTGACTACTTTGGGCAGCCGTGGTGTGCGCCAGCAGGCATCCTTTTCAATCAAAATAGATAAAGGAGGAATGCCTGTAATCACACCAAGCTGTACACAAAAAGCTATCAGTTTATACTACCATGCCTTTTCAATGACTTGAGTTAGGCTATCTATTGTAGTAATAGCNTGCCTTTTTCGATATGTTGACTCTCACTCTCTGTTGTAGCAGACATGGGAAAATGCCTCTACATCAGAAGACTTATATGCACTAAAGGTTGAAATAGACCGACGATGTGTTTGCAGATATATGTACATATGTATGAATGTATGTACCTAAAATTTAAAATAGTCGCTTCCCTGGTTGGTCTTACCCGGATAGTCAATAATAGCAAAATTATTACTCAATAAAATGCGGAGGGTTTTTTGGTCACTAAAACTTTACGGTTTTGGAGACCTTTTTGATATAATTGCGTGGTTTCCCGCATATTTCTCCTAAAAAATTATACTTTGGATTGCATACTGTTTACGTGTCCGCATTTATACTTCCAAGTATACATACTTTTGTGGGTCAATGTGTAAACAATAATTCAATATTTTAGGGAGCAAAACTAAAAAAACTCAAACAAAATCGCAAAAAAAATAATACGGGCTAACTTCTATCAACCTAGCTAAGGTTTTGTTATTACTTATCTACTCAATTGCATATGTATTTCATTTTGAGTTGTTGTAGAATTTCGCAACAACAGCAATTTATACGTCAGTGTCTGACAGTCGCCACTTAAGAAAAGGCAGTAAACAAAAATCTCCTCGAAGGTAGTATGTATGCATCCTTGTTGCTTTTAATTACCAGTCAAGCAAGTCGTGCAAAATGTACTGCACATCACTCAAACTTAGCTTGGCATAAACACGCTTTCCCTGCCACCAAAAGCACACATTAATCATACGTAGCGGCTGTTCGGTACAAGCATTTAATTGCCAACGAATATGAGAGCGAAATTAAAAGGCATAATTATCTGTATGATAAAGTGTGGGAGTAAAGTGCTTTCGGTTACTACAATAATGACGCTTGCACACCTTTGCATATGCATGCATGTTTTACATATGTACATATTTATAGCTTTCCGTAATCGTTTCCAGAAATGAGAGTTCAATTTATTGTCTTGAGCAATTGAATGTGTTAGAGCATCTTGCTTCACAGTTATTAGTTTTGATACTTTATTGCCTCTAATTTAGTGAGTACTTTATGCTTACGTTCGTTTGCAACCAACTAAAAAGATTGGAAAAGTTATTTAATTTCAGCTTACGAGTATTTCATATCTACCTTATTTCCTCTTTAAGTTTTATAGAGTTTTCGCTTTTCGCATAACTAATCTCCGCTTACAATCTTGGCTGCACTTGTGCGTGCAACAGTGCTTGCAAGCGTACGAACATTTCAAAATTAAAAGCTTAAACACACACAGTCCTACATAAATATGCACACACGAAGGTTAACAAATGTTAGGTTAATTATAGCTCTTGCTTAACTTACCCGTACATATAAAGTGCTAGTGAACCTCTTCACTGTGTAGCTGTTTTAGGAATAAAAACTGCAACACCTCGTATGGCCTTTGATGAACAAAACAAGCATATTTTAAGGAGGTTAGCGGGTATCAAAGAGCAAGGAGATTTAGTTAATTGTATTGTGAGGTATTGAACCTCGAGCAAGAAAAACCGATCATTTGAACGAATCGTGATATGTCTCTTCTATCACGCGGTCGAGTAAATTTACCCAATTTGCCACAGGGCGAAGACGAGTTCGAATAGACGTCGTTACGACGTTGCTCTGGTGAAGTCGAACGTTGTTCCGACCTCGTTTTTTGCTCATCGAAGTCGTTGCGACGTCGGTCCGGTAAAGTCGTTTGGGTGAACTCGAAACGAGTTCGTTTTTCCCAACCCACAAGTTTTTTGAGGAACCTTCGCCCTGGGTTGGACAAGTTCCACGCCCACATTTTTATAAATCTAAGTGTGAATTACTCACTCAACTGACAATGTTTTTTCAATGCTATCGCACGTTATGTTTGCAAATTGTAAATGAGTGCGAGTGTGTGCAGATGTGAAAAGAAAGCGAGTGACTTAAAATGTAATTTGAGTGTATCCATGCAGCTCTCTGAAAGCTACCTTGTCATAAACGAACTCCTTAAGGCATTCATTAAAGCCAAAATAAAGATTTAAGTTTACTGTTTAACCGGAAATCTCCACGGAATTCTTACATTGCCTTAGGGTACGTTCACACAGAAAGCGGAGCCGAGCCGAGTGAAGCCGTTCCGAGCGGAGTGAAGCTTTCAATTGCTGTAATTGATATGAAAGTGTTCATACAGCAAGCTTTTTCAGTAGCGTTTTTGAGCTGTAAGCAAAACAGTTTTTGATTTTGAGTTTTCTATTTAATTTTTCTTCTTCACGACGCTGCTGCAAACAAAATATCAAAATACTTAAATAAGAACGAATTTTTTATCTGGTCTTTTGAACAAAATTGAGCAAATATTTTTGCAGCTTTTCACTGAGGCTTGTACTCCAAATTTCACTACCCCTACACGAATAAATAGTGGAAATGAAATGCTCAGTGCATTAAACATTTAGTGGAGCGTACCCAATCCTACTGTCGCCTTAGACATTTTTCAAGCTTATTCTACACAGTGTTGCCGCGAATCATTTTTAGTTGTAGCAAAATTCCTTTTAAAAAGGGCCAAAAAGAGCTGAAAAATTTCGATGTGGCTTAAAATGGTTGCTAAAATTGTTTATTTACATATATATAAGTACATATACAATATATAAGTACATGTACACGCAAAACATTTTCTATAAGTAATGGTAAAGAAAAATAATGAACTCTGGAAAAAACTAATATTTTATCCAACCAATAACCATTTTGTGTAAAAGGAGAAATACACGACACCAGCTTGCTGGCACCATCCAGTGATTATAACATCAGGCCCGAAGCATGCTGGTACAATATTTATTTCTTTACAAATAAGGTCTAGAAAATATCGAAATAATTACAGACGAAATTTCATAATTTTTCTACCATTTTGTTAAACATTGTTTTTTTTATTTTATTTTTTTACTTCCCAACTGCATATGTATATATGTATGTATATATATATATGTATTATATATATATTCAGCATATACAACTTTTCGTGTCAAGGATGAATAAACTCTCTAAAGGGCAAGTAGCAATTTTAAATTTATGGAGCTAAATATAGTCGCCAAAAGAGTAAAATGGCAACACTGGTTCTACATAAGTACTTTACCAAAAAAAAAAAAATCGTTCGTAAACCTACAAGTGAAACGTTTATATTTATTCAATTTTAAATCCTTCTTAGCTTATTTCCATNGTATATATATATATGTATTATATATATATTCAGCATATACAACTTTTCGTGTCAAGGATGAATAAACTCTCTAAAGGGCTAGTAGCAATTTTAAATTTATGGAGCTAAATCTAATCGCCAAAAGTCTAAAATGGCAACACTGATTCTACATATGTAAGTACTTTACCAAAAAAAAATCGTTCGTAGACCTACAATTGAAACGTTTATATTTATTCAATTTTAAATCCTTCTTAGCTTATTTCCATGCTGCAGTTAAATCAAAAATGTGTGTATGTGCAAGTAGTTATTGACCAGTGGGGCCTATTTTTGGTACAACATCAAAGCCGAAGAGGCCAATAATGCTAATGAAGCGAGGGTAGAATAGATTTTGGATTTGTATGTATGTATGTATGTATATAGGTAAGCGCAAACACCTCACTGACAACTGGCTCTGACTGCCTAATGAAATGCGAAATTGTGCAAAGGGGCGTGATGTGTAGGACTTTAAATATACGCCTACAAACTCGCACACTATTCGAGTGTAGGGAAGCGTGTAGATATAAAAAAGAACGTATGTACATATACATGTACATACATACATATCTACAGCGAGCGATAAGCGTAGAAATAGACACTTTGATAATCGCAGAAAAAAAAAATGAATGACAAAGGAAAGACTTAAAAGTGCTACCAATANCATATCTACAGCGAGCGATAAGCGTAGAAATAGACACTTTGATAATCACAGAAAAAAAAAATGAATGACAAAGGAAAGACTTAAAAGTGCTACCAATATTCACACCGATAGCAAAGATGAAGGCAATCTCGAATAAACGATGCGAAAAGTTGGCGGATGCGAATGGAGAATGAACAACAAAATTGTAAAATAACGAATCATAAACTTGGCGCACGGATTTTTTCGTTGCTTCTTCTTCGCTCTTTCACTCATTTAAGTATTTCTTCAGAGCAATCCGTTTGAAATGATTGTGAAGCTTGAGGCTGTGACCTTTTTAGTTGCAAATTACAAGTGATTTGCGCAGATAAAGAGTGGTAGTAAAGTGGAAATCGAGGAGAGGGTGGAAGATATTGAAATAATTGTGATTGCCTTCTGTTTGCTTTGAACCACTTGCTAACTCGCTTAAATTATGCCCAATGCGTAATCCGTCCGAATCGTTTCAATTTATATCATTCGCCTCAGCGTCTTTTCAACTTTAAGGCAAATACTAATTCGCATTTAACCGCATTTTCTCATATTACGAGATTTTCAGCAAAAGTGGCATAATTAAAGCCAACAGCATTCGGCCTCGAGATCGCCTAACCGGATAGCTTTGCTCTGAAATTTTGGGATGGGATTTCTGCCGTCGATCTTAAATGTAGATTAATTGTTAGACTTTTAGTATGGGTTGTGGTGTCAGGGTAGTTACTTGATTAATTGTTAGACTTTTAGTATGGGTTGTGGTGTCAGGGTAGTTACTAGCCCGCACAGGCCAGAATATTGTGGAAAGTACTTATGTAAATTAAAAAGAAAAAAACATGATTTGATAAAAAAAATTGTTTCAACAAAATCTCAACTATGAGTATGCAATTTAAATACTACAATAAGTAAACCCAAGATTTTTCTTAGTTTTCCTAAGTCATTTTTAATGCTAGAAATTACCATTAACCACATGAAAATTCAATGTACTTTCATCTTTAATATCTTTAACTCTAAAATTCAATTTACTAACAGCTTACTCGTCAACTATCGTAAATCACGAAAAGTCATTACGAAATCAATTTGAAAATTGGCACAAGCCAACAAAATTCATACAAAGCTGTACATCCGCAGGAACGTAGTATGTATGTACAAACATACATGTGTAAGTCTTTTTATATTAGTCGAAAATTCGCGGTAGTGACCAATGTGGCACAAATGTTTTTACGTATACACATATGTATATGTATGTATATTTATATGCTATTTACATACATATATATATATATATATATATGTGTGTATGTATGCAAATGCATCGCCTCGCTAACTTCGCCAATGGCATCGGAATAACTCTTGTGGTGATTTTAATTTAACTGAAGTAGAATCAATTGTAAACGCCAAAAAGTATGCCACGAACTTGCCGCTTTAGTATTGATAAAACCAACAACAACAACAGCAAATCATCAATGACAGATATAGCACAAAAGCAATGTGCTGAAAATTGAATGTAAATGCCGCCACCACATTTCAACGCACAAGGGCACACACACACACAAAAAAAACACTTACCCTGCAGTGAAAAGCCAAACCGGCTAGAAAAAATACTAGTTCATTAACTCGTAAGTGCGAACTAGTTCGACAACATCGAAGAACTTAAGCGTTCAACGACATCTGCCTTTGAATTGCCAAAGCCAAAAATAAAACGCAATTAATTGATTTTCTTACAAATGTCAGCTGTGGCGTCAAGTAAAAACTAATGGTCTTGTTCTGAGAACGCAGGTTCGATGCTGCTTGGAGGTGGTTAGGATTTTTAAAGTTAAATCAATGTAAGTAAAAATAATTAAAATAACAAATTTGAAAATCTAAATGATTGGCAGAATAAACGTACATTTGTACATATGAGGAGAAATGCTTGCGCCATATAAAAAAAACAAAAATATTTCTTTGAATTAAGTTTAAAAATTACAATAAAAACCCTAAGTAAAAAAAAAAAAACAAATTAAAAAAAAATAGAAATAAAAAAATAACAAAAACAAATAACTTAAGGAAGAGCACACCTAAAAGTTAAACATTCTAATAGTAGAAATATTAACAAAAACCAACAAAACTTAGCAGCTTTCCCTGCAGGGTAGTTCCGCAGAGGAAAAGGAATCGAAAAGTTGGTCGCATTGTGTGTTCGTCTGTTGAGTACTTGGCTGAGATGAATGAATTGCGCTAGCACGAATAATTTGGAAATCTAGAATTTTGTTCACAAATCAATTTCAATATTGAATGTCCATTCGATAGACGCCAAAACTTGTGGCGCGATGTGGATATGTACATACATAGATACTAAAGTAAAAAAAAAGATGCATTTAACTCTACAAACTAACATATATTTAATCTCTAAACCATTTCGCCGTTGTAAGCTACATACGTTGATAGCGAAAGAAAATATTACTAAAGCATATGCACGAAAATTACGCGAATACTTTCGCAAATATATGTATGTATGCGAATGCATTATTTTACACACACAAACGCATACCAGTATTCGGACATGAAGAATCGGCCTTGGCATTTTTGGCCTTTTTCTGCCAAACTTGTTCCTCTCAGTACACCTAGGAATTATTTAGGGTAGGGTAGGGTCATGCGTCTATATACTTTTATGCTATAACAGTTGGTATAAAAAGGAAAACGCAACCTCAGACACTGTTTGTTCAAAAAACTCGACATTATCTTCGATTTTCACAGAGTGAAAGCTAAGTCTAGACCAACGATCAGACTTATGTTGTCTCAACGGCTTTTGGTAGGCATTTCTTTCACTGAACAGATGTTACTGCAGACCAATTCTCAGATTTTTGACTGGACACTTTACGTGACTACACAAACACCTGACTGTGATAGCCATACATGACAACCTCATTAACCCGTCCTGCCTAGAAGAGGATGAGGCGGCGGAACACTTTGTGTGCTTCTGCCCCGCCTTTGTAAGCATTTGGTATGAGACCTTAGGCTAGATAAATATATGTTGTGTGACAAAAACTAAGCTCATTGACACCCAGTAAACAGATTAAAAGGAAAATGAAAGCTGTGTTCTTTTTTTGTGTTTTAAGTAGCTCCGACTAAAATAAGGGTGGCAAAAAAAAATAAAGTATT
This sequence comes from Rhagoletis zephyria, assembly GCF_001687245.7. Taxonomy (NCBI): domain Eukaryota; kingdom Metazoa; phylum Arthropoda; class Insecta; order Diptera; family Tephritidae; genus Rhagoletis; species Rhagoletis zephyria. Next base: position 12,352 of record NW_016172921.1, read on the forward strand.
AGCTAAATTACTAAATTTCACTTTTATCTATTGCTAAGAATTTTGATACGAAACAATTTTGTAATTTAATTTTGTTATTTGAAAATCCTTGATATTGTGGATAAAACAACAAAGTTTTTTTTTAGATTTTTGCTCATC
>NW_016172922.1:0-993 GCF_001687245.7 Rhagoletis zephyria
TTCAACTGCGAAGCATGAAAAGTTAGTCAAGCGTTTATTCTCGTCTTTAGAGGAAACAACAATATATTTTGGGTCAGACTTTGTCGAAACCAGGTTAGGTAGATTTGGGAATTCGGATAGTTTTTTCCGCTTTTTGACTGATGGGGGACTAGGAGCTAATAAAGCAAACCTGTTGTCCCCAAGGTTAGAGGCCCTACGGGCCATTATAGCTGGGAATTCGCACCTGCAGCAAATTAAGAAAAAAAAAACACCTGCACGTGTAAGTGAAAAAAGACACGAGGTATTTGTTTGTTTGTTTTTGTATTTCACTGACGGGCTATGGAATAGCAGAAAAAGGGAAACACAGAAAAACAACCGTTCGCACCGAGAGCTAGTCGACGACTGCACCGGTATTTTATTTGACTCCGAGCTCTGCTCTTAACTCCGCTCCGCTCCCAATCAAAATTTTTTTTGGTTTTTTATTTAATTACTGACATATCGTGCCCTAACCACCAAAAAAAGTTAACCGACATGTTTTTTTTTTTTAAATTATCCTTCTGATGCCGATATGCATCTTTGGGCTCTATAAGCACTTCTGTATCCAATGGAAAAAAATCGATTACGTAAAAAAAGAATGAAATGTGGATTTTTGTCTGTTCACCGATTCCATTTTCGAATACATTGACGATCCGTTCACCCCCACTGGGAAAATAGGTAAGCACCTTGCGAGGTAAGCCATGTTTTCTTTCAGTTTTTAGTACCAAAATTGTCATCATGGCCAATGTCATCTACTAGTAAAGGGCAAAATGAACACCTCCAAAGACACATTACGTTGTCAGTTGCAAAATAACGTGCAGCCGAAGTTATTTCCAAGCACCGAACTACTCCGAGCGACTGCTCTGCATTACTAGTAACTTACTTTGTAAAGCGGCTCAGAAGTATGTCTGATACCAAATGTACATTCTAAATTCCTACTTACATAAGGCGGCCATGCCTTTGTAAAAGTAAGGGACG
>NW_016172922.1:3077-12489 GCF_001687245.7 Rhagoletis zephyria
ACCCACTGGGAAAATAGGTAAGCACCTTGCGAGGTAAGCCATGTTTTCTTTCAGTTTTTAGTACCAAAATTGTCATCATGGCCAATGTCATCTACTAGTAAAGGGCAAAATGAACACCTCCAAAGACACATTACGTTGTCAGTTGCAAAATAACGTGCAGCCGAAGTTATTTCCAAGCACCGAACTACTCCGAGCGACTGCTCTGCATTACTAGTAACTTACTTTGTAAAGCGGCTCAGAAGTATGTCTGATACCAAATGTACATTCTAAATTCCTACTTACATAAGGCGGCCATGCCTTTGTAAAAGTAAGGGACGTTCGGCAGGGAAATGGTAATGACAGCCAGGTGAAGAGTAAGTTGCTAATAAGGTATTATTACGTGCTCCTAATTCCCACTGGGCCCACTAGTTTCCGCCAGAAACGTACATATGTATAGAAAAGAACCGAAAATTGTTTTGAAACGGGTATGTTTTTGGCTGTTTTTCTGAAATTTTTTAATTGAATTTTTCGTTTAATGCGCTTTCCTTCTGCACTTCATTGAAGTCTTTTCAACGTTCCAAAAAATAAAAATAAAATAAGGAAGCGCCTGACGGCATTCGAACCCGACACCATCTGACCGCTAACAAATACTATCGCACTTCTCTGCACGCTCAGCCACTGCCGACTACGTTTACATGCTTTCAAAAATCATCATCATTCTCGAACGTTTTCCGGATACGAAAATGAATGCAAATCTAAGTTGTTTTCTGTTCGTTTACGGGTAGGGAAAATGCACTTTTTTAATGTTTTTGTATACGTAAATGAACGAAAATGCTAGTAGTTTTTTCCTCTCGTGTCCGGATACGTAAAATTGTGCGAGACCGCACTGCCGAAAAAATTGACACCTCTCTGCTGGCTGGGAAGTCATTGTCTTTGCATCGCCTTTCAAATTGACGTGGCAATTATCCCTCACTTCCGGGGGTTGTGTCAAGTAAAATGAAATTTTATTTAACGCGGTTGTTTTCCGTGGCAAAAATGAAAAAAATTAGTAAATTTAATTTTGCCTAAGGAGCTAAGGAGCAAATGATTTTTTTTAGCTTTTTGCTCCAGCCCCGCTCTAGCCAAAATCCTTTGCTCCTTGCTCCTTTGCTTCGCTCCGCTCCGAAGCCCTGGTTAAATGAAAATGTGCAATAATTTTTTGTATGACATAGGGCCAAGGAATAATGTAGCTCATACGCCATATCGTACATGGAGGTAGTCGTACATACTCGTACATGGCGTATGAGTAACATTTTCCACGATAACCTCGTTCATGAAACTCCGAAGATTACCCAGCTTCGGCTAGAGTAAGCTTGCCATCGGATTTCTCGCTCTATTTTAAGATTAGAAAAATGCGTTTTATAGAACGAGAAGATACCATTCAGTAAGCTCAAAATTATGGAAATTAATTAAAAGGCTCAATTATGCACATATATATGTATGTATGTACACGCTGTAAATGTAGAAAAAGTTGGCCCCATGTAAACTACTAATACCTACATACATATAGGTTTATTAGAAATAGTACTTTGTGACTTTTCACCATGGCTAAATATCCATTATGAAGCTCACAGCTTTACTTTACTGACTCTTTACATGCAATACCATTTATGCAGCTTAGTGCTATGGTTTTGGTTTTTTTTTATTCCCAACCTAGTCTATTTCGTTCTTTCACTTCATTTCAATTACTGTGCAATTTTGCTTTTTATCTGTCCACTACAACTGCAACACAGTTAAGCGGATATTCGCTTCGCTTCCGTTGTTTGGCTGCGCTAGTTGCTGTCATTTTTCCACCATTCACCAGAGTCAACTATGCATAATTTGTATTTATACACATGTTGAGCGCGCCGCACAACTCTCAAAGTGCGAGTACAAACCTACAAAATATATATAAATCGGTACTACAGATGAACTGAGGAAGCGGGCTAGTAAACATCACCAACACAGCGTCGCTTAGTAACTATTTCTGAAACCGCAGTTGGTAGATGTACGCACGTGGCATGTCATATTTAGATTCACCAGTTATACTGTATGTATGTATGTATTTGTAATAGTGCATGGACTGCCAGCCTGGATGAAATGCACTGAATAAACTTCTAGTTCGAGTAGTCCGTCATATGAACCTGTGTGTAACCGCACATTTGAGTTATTACTATGTAATCGTTAGAACATAGTGTATTCCGCACGTTTCAGCTGATCGCGTCATTGTTGTTTATCCTTTGTTTTTCACCGCTGAACTCAAGGTGATGAATCACGTCAAGTCACGTCACGCATGGTATACTCGCCACGTCATTTTCAACTTGCACAAATGCGGCTTTAGTGAAGCCAGTACGAGCGAGTGCTAAATTCGAAAGTTGAAATTAAATTATGCGCAAATAGTTTGCTTGCCATCAAAGGAAGTCCAACTAAGTACATAGGTACGTGTTTAGTATGTTGAATGAAGTCTGCTATAAATCTTTTTCTCGGTAAAGTTATATTAGATTACGGTGTTTTTAAGTGTGTTGCGCATTAGCTCATAATTGCAGGTGTCTAGTGATAGATTAGACGGTTGTGCGACAAGAAGTATGCAACACAAAAAGTTGGAGAGAATTGTGTTTTTTTTCTTTTTATTTAATTCATGTTGATATACGGCTATAGCAAATGAAACCAAACAAGCTTCTTCGCGATGCAGGGTTACCACTAGAAAATTTTCCGGTTCAACGTTCCATCCAAACCCAATGACAACTGCCGAAATGGCAATGAATCTATGCGCTTTATCATCTTAATAATTTTTTTTATATAAATTGCCTTTTGATATTTCGGTGATTTTTAATTTTTAAGATTACGATCGAGCCACTGCTTGTGAAAAAAACAATTATGTAATTTCTTCAAGTCACACCACTGAATGCAAGTTAAAACTACTTCCATTGATTTGTGCATCAATCTGTCTGTTTTATAAGTTTGGGGTAATAGATTAGGAAAGTCGAAGCAGATTAACAGCCAGAAAAAATAAATAAATAGTTGCCACCTGCTTAAAAATTGTCGTTTAAGTAAATTGATAAGATAAATTAAATATTGCAATATGGGTACCAAACTAAGGAGGTTTGAGAAGGCTTCCAGCCGAACAAACTTTTTGGAAGGTTGCCACTTGTTTGAAAATTTCAACTGAATTTAATTGATAAGTTAAATTAAATATCGCAATATGGGTGTCAAACTAAAGAGAGTTAAGAAAGTTTACTGCAGAAAATATTTTTGAGGAAGGTTGCCATATGTTTGCAAAAGTTTTATTCTATTAAATTCATAAAATAAATGAAATACTACAATACGGGTACTTAACTTAAAGAAAGCTTGCTGTGCAAAATACGTTTGAAGCAGGTCACCATCTATTTGAAAATTTTAATTTAGTTAAAAAGAAGCGTAGATATTAATTAGCATACCTTTGAATAAAATACGCGATATTTAGACTCGGGTTATAAGATTATAAATTAAATTCCCAGGAGAAAGTCGATACTTTACCTACTTTCCAAATATCTTTGAAAATATATACGGCTCAAATCGGTCCATAAATACAAATTTTCCAGATATCAGCGTGGCGCTGGTAATTTTTTTTTCAAAATTATTTTGTATAGTAAGGGTAACATGACTACTAAGTTTGAAATAAATCAGACCATAAATTCGGGTTTTCTAAATATCTGGACCCCAGCGCCACCTAACGATTTATTTCAAGATTTGCAAGTTCAAAAAATATCGACTTTATTTTAGGCTATGAATATATTTCCGAAATCGAAAAAAAAAAAATTAAAAGTGGTTAGTGATGATGATGATTGAAGATAAGACAAATGATACTTATAAGATTATGGCGATGGTATGATCGTAGTATGGCCGTGGTATATTCATAGTACATATGGTGATGGTATCGTAAAGAGATATAGTAATGCTAATGGTAGGGCAAACGGCAATTGTAATGATGATTATAGTGGCAATACTAATGGCGACGGTAAGAGTAATGGTAACAGAGATGGTAATGTTAATGTTCGGCTCCATTAAAAGGCAACCGGTTGCATATGAAAGCCGTTTTTGTATAGAAACAGTTTTCAAATAATTAAAAATTAAATTAGTTTTTAATTTTTAATTTTTTGAAAACAAAAACAAATGCAGCAATCCCCTTAATTTTGCTACCAATAGCGCGCCTAGGTATCCACATTACACGCTGTTATAATACCCCACATACACACACCCAGCCACATGCACACACTTTCAAACACAAATATAAACGTACCTTCCTGCACTAGAGATGCCATTTTTAAATCGATTCATTAATCGAAGATCGATTGATCGAACGCTTCCAATTCGATTTTTTGTAGATTTTTTAGGTTCCGATTCAATACGTGAATCGATTACAAAAATTCGAAAATCGACATTCGATTTTTCCTCAACTGATGCCTATTGAACGTCGATTCGCCCCAGAAAACATATAAAAATTTAAAGAAATTTGGGCTTGAGGCTGATACAAAAAAAAGATGTACATATCATGTGAGTGCAAAGACTAAAGACTTCAATGACCTTTCTCCTCCGAAAATAAGGCTCTTCAGGGAAGCCGCTTGAAAATAACTCTATATAGTTAAAATTATGGCTAAAACTCCAAAAATTGTAATTCCAAACTTTGTGCAAATAAACATAACATAAACAATTTTCACCTCTTAGCTACTCTTTTTATATTTAAAATAAAAAAAAAACTAAAAAGCCTCCACATTGCAAAACCATATATGCATGAAAACTCCATTACACTTCTTAAAATAGTGGTTAATTCTGAAGTAGAACATAATTTGTTCTCCGTTGTGATAAAAAAAACACAAACAATTTCGGAAAAAATTAACAATTTTTTTTTATATAGGGCTAACATTGAGTTTTCACCAGGAATTAAATGAAAAAAATTGTATCACTATGTTGGGCATTAAACTCTATCCGTGACATTGTGTTTTTGTCATGTAATTTTTAAAATGGAATACATTTCTAGACATTTCGCAGTCTGGCGAAAATTCGGTTTAAGAATTTATGAAATTTCTGTTTTTTGTTTGTTCAAATAACTATAGTAATTGAAACCGTTATGAACAATGTATATATGTTTTAAAAATAACTTATGTACAATATAAGTTTGGTCAGATCGCTGTGTTTTGTTTATTTAAAAAAATTTATTAAAATACGTTATTTGACGAAATATACGAATCGATCTTGAGAAATCGATTTATTTTTTGACGATTCCTTCCTGCGTCGATTATTTTTATTTCGATTCAAATCGATTCAAAAATAGATTTTTTTTTATTTCGAACTGGCATCTCTACCCTACACGCGGCAGTCAGTGGACGTGAAAACAAGTCGATATATTTAACCGCTTGACTGCTTGACCTACAAACAAACAAATAGTCTTGCACTCTTGCCTGCTGCCGCTTTGGTAAAACAATGTCATTAATCTTTAAAATGTGATTGTTGGAAGAACTATCATAAATATTCATCACATTTGTCATGTCTACATAGTGGAAATCTATCGTGTCAAGAAGCCAACGTACCACGAGTATTGTACTCATACTTACCACCCAATGCGCTGAGCTATGTGTAAACAGTGAGAGGAGACATTTATTTTCTTGCATTAGAAATGAACGCTTTGGTCTAATTCATACCACTCGAGTATTTATGGCATTTCTGTGCATCTGCAGCTAAGTATGTTTGTAGCTGAATGTAGGAATGTGGGAACAACAACAAGGTTAGCTTCGTTAAAAATGAAATACAATTACTTTTAAGATGACTTTAGTGGAATTTAAATAAGCACGTAGTTGTTAAGTGTCGAAGCATTTGGTTTGCAATTCGATTTCCAGGCACGTAATTCGTTTTGGATTATTTTGCACACAATCCTTAGTTGTTGTAAGTACATAGTGTTCATTTGGGGGGAGGGGGGGTTAAATGTAATACGAAATGCCTATTAATCGAAAATAACAATGTATTTTATAGCGTATACGTCATGGCGAACTCTCTTAAAAAGCCGTTCGCATAAAAAATGTGTTAGCACTTGATTAAGTTTGAGAGATGTTCGGTTTGGGTTAGCTTCCGCTTCCGCTTCCGGTTGCACGTTTGGGTTTATTGGCTGTTCTCTGCACAATGTTGTTTGAGTGGGGATTAAAAGGACGTGATTTGGCAAAGAGTGGTTATACGTGGCCACATAGCGAAATAAGCCTTTTCCAATTAAATATAAAACGGCTATAAAAAAAAACAATCAGAATAACAAACAAAGTGGAAACTCTTCGCTTATGAGTCGCGTAAAAGCTTAGTCCTGCAACAAATACTGAAACTCTTTCGGTTTATTTAATGTGAACGATCATTGAATTGATTGATGGCTACAAGATTTTGCATTCAGAGCCACTTTTGGAGCACTTTTACTTTTTACTGGACTTTACAAAAAGTCAGTAATTATTAGGGAAGACAAAAATATGCCCAAAAAACTTAATTATAATATCATTAATAAATTAAATTCAAAATGAACTCACAAGACTTTGTTGGACAGAATTTAATAGATGGCAAGTCTCCAGGTGAAAATATTGCAACATTTTATTGCTGATATTGAGAAGTTACAATAGATGCACAATAAAACTCGCTGCTCTGTTCGCAATACACCTGGAAACTGTTAAACAGTTTTCGCTAAAAACGAAAGATTTTTATTGAATCTTTCAACCACCAAATCCGGTTAAGCGCGAAACTTTACTAGATATTCGAAGACGACAGTCGAAAGATTTTTACGAGTATATTAAAAACTTTTACTACAAAATAACGGGACTTTTCATAGTTTGTCAGCCCTTTCTTTTTGTCAACTAAACAAACCTCGTCAGCAACACTGGCTATCTCCGCAAAGCTATTTTCAGATGAAATTATGCAAAAATTAAGTAACTTTTTGCCAAAAAAATCATTTTTATGCTTCTTCGCCAAAATATGTATTTTGTGTCAAAGGTAAAAATAAAAACAAAATCAAAGATGCGTAAAGATAAAGGCAAAAATTAAGATATTTTTTTCGATTTTTGGTATTGATTTTGTCATTTATTATTTATCAATTTTGTTTGTTGTTTTGTTTTGTTATCGATATTTTGATCGATTTTCTAATCGATTTTGCTACCAATATTATTATCGATTATTTATCTATTTTGTTATCGATTATTTGTTATCGCGTATTTATCGCGTTTGTTATCAATGTTCTTATCGATTATTTATTGATTTTTTATCAATTTTCTAATTCTTTCTGATATCGATTATTTATCGTTTTTCCTATCGATATTTTATCGATTTTTTATCGGTATTTTTATCGACTTTGTATCGATATTTTTATAGATTTTGTTATCGATTTTACTACCAATATTATTACCGATTTTGCTATCGAAATTTTTGACGAATTTGTCATCGATTTTTTATCGGGTTTGCTATCGATATTTTGTGGGATACATATTTTGTGGGATTTATATACATAGTTTTTGTTACAGTGTGGACTATGTATATCTAAAAAAAAATTTATTAATTTCCAAAATTCCACCTATGTGTTTTTTTACTGTCCGAATTTGTCATCGATTTTTTATCGGGTTTGCTATCGATATTTTGTGGGATACATATTTTGTGGGATTTATATACATAGTTTTTGTTACAGTGTGGACTATGTATATCTAAAAAAAAATTTATTAATTTCCAAAATTCCACCTATGTGTTTTTTTACTGTCCGAATTTGTCATCGATTTTTTATCGGGTTTGCTATCGATATTTTGTGGGATACATATTTTGTGGGATTTATATACATAGTTTTTGTTACAGTGTGGACTATGTATATCTAAAAAAAAAATTATTAATTTCCAAAATTCCACCTATGTGTTTTTTTACTGTTGTGGTAAGGTTTTTATAACAACAAGTATGTTTACTTGGTACTCTGCCTCACAACAGAATGAGACGGAGTCACGCATATTTAGAGCCAATTAAGGTTCAACTGAGTATTAAATATTTATCAGTGAGTAGAAAGTGACTTTTACTTTAATTAAGAATATAAGTTCTTTCGCCTTTTCATCATAAATACACTTCTCTGTTTATTTCTATTTGTATTCCCGAAACGAAGATATTTTATGAGCATGGCTTCTTAAGAAATATTTAACAAAGGCAAAATACCAAGTATTTATTTATTACCCTGAGCAGTCAGCTGAGGACAACTGCTTTGCTCTTTTTGAAATTGCCAACAAATTGAAGCAAAGGCACCACAAATGAATGTTATGAATTCAATCAAATATTCAAATATTTCCACTGGTCACATTTCAAGGCGATAGTCGGAGCAGAGTGTCAGAAGTGCGTACTATGACACCAAAAGACTGAAGTTCGATTTCTGTTTCGCGCGATATCCAAAAGATTTTTCTTTAATGCCAGTCACCACTCGTAAGGCAATGGCAAACCTACGAAGGCAGTAAAAAACTGTGTGCGAGTCTCACCATTTGTGTGACGGCAGAAAGACGCGCACTACAAATTGGAGGAGAAGCTCGGCCAAATATTTAGCAAATTGTGTGGATGTTAAATATTTTGTCTCCTTTCTTTACATTCCAAGCTACCATCTAGCACCATTTTACTTAACACCAACGTACATAGCTTTAAGCAACAACTTTCAAATATTTGCATTTCGCATTTTTTCCCTCATCAAAAGCACAAATTCAGAGCTTCGGTCAATATTCAATAAAATATGCAAATATTCTCGCCCAACACACTACGCTTTTATAGACCACTGATCATATTTTCTTCGATAACCATGAGTTTTCACACGAAAAATGTTAGAAATGCAAAAAAAAAGAGGTTGAAGATTTCTATTTGAGTAGAGTGCTTTCTGCTGGCATAATTCATACTTTATGCTGTGGCGTTCGAGAGCATGTTTTAAAAAAAGGAAATAGTGACAGAAGAAAAAACAAGAAAGCTAAAAAGGAGTAAAAGCATTGCGAAGAAGAAAATATGGTGGATAAATTTTTGAAAAACATAACGACATAAGCTGACACATCGACATGATGATGCGCTGTCGTTGTTATTATTGTTGCTGCTAGTGCTGTAGTTATGTTAGCTTGGCGAGAGTGCTCCAAGTGGCAGTCACGCACTGACATTCAATTTCTACTGCTGCTGCTGCTGCTGTTGTGCACAGCAGTCAGATTCTGTTGTGATGGCTTGCGTTGAGAGTTGATGGCTGTCTTCAGCAAGGCTAATGCCGAAAAGGAGCAAGAAGTTGAAGAGTAGTGCAACGCATTATATGGGGCGTTCCATACCAAAACGGATGGGGTTCACGCTTCATGTGTTTGATTTGTTTCGAATTTTTATGGTTGGTGCATAAACATAAATAATGAATAAATATTAAATTTAAGCTTGA
>NW_016172923.1:0-12487 GCF_001687245.7 Rhagoletis zephyria
AAAATTCTGAGCAGTTTGCAAAATTTGCAAAAACTTGTAATCTTCGAAATAGCTAATAACTTTCACAGTTGCAATGGGTGGTACATTTGGTAATTTATTATCCGCTTGGTGCATTGTCCCTGTAGGTATTTATTTTAAATAACAAAACTAATTTTATTTTCTGTTGTACACAATTTGAGAAAAGTTTGAATAATAAAAATTTTCTATTTNACACAATTTGAGAAAAGTTTGAATAATAAAAATTTTCTATTTAAAAAAAAAAATCACATAAATCTAAAATTTCCAAAATTACAAAGTTGAAATGAACACAGTACAATAAAAGGTAATAACACAAATACAAACCCTACAATACTCCTCATATAATGCAGGATCGCCAAATGTAGGTATTTATTTTAAATAACAAAACTAATTTTATTTTCTGTTGTACACAATTTGAGAAAAGTTTGAATAATAAAAATTTTCTATTTAATTGACGAACCACAAAAATCACATAAATCTAAAATTTCCAAAATTACAAAGTTGAAATGAACACAGTGCAATAAAAGGTAATAACACAAATACAAACCCTACAGTCCCCAATTTGGATTTTTTTTACTATTGAATACTTTTGTATAGGAAAAATGTTTTCAACATATAAATGAATTATCTCGGAATGAAGAAGTTTTTTTTAAACAAATATTTTTGATACCACATTATGACGCGTTCAAAAATAAAAGAATCTCCTCTAAGCACCCTTCCTTGTTTCACAAAAATTAAGAAGATATAGCTACAAATGTGCCTTCAAAATTATCCCATTTTCATTTTAACGATCAACTGACAAATTCGGTCAGAACCTTTCAGCATTATTATCTATTTCGGTATGTTTCAGTGTAAAATATGGTACAATTCAAAAATTTTATACGGCAGCCATAATTGACGCCCGGAAATTAGAAAATTAGAGATTAATAATAAATTAACTAAACTAAACTTTTATTCCTTTCTTTTGTTTATTTACGAACACATGTTTGTGGTCAGCAGACTTTTTTACTTGTAAGTTTTCGCAGATAAAATTTTTTCCAGCAGAAAGTGGCAGATTTCAGTGTCATTTTGCGCTCTCGATTTCCCCCACTTTGCAAGAGCGCTGCTATTAACTTGTTTATATTTCTATAAAAGGAAACCTTTTTGGTAAACTTCCATTCCGTTAAATGCAACGGTTTTTTTTGAAAATTTTTGTATTACTAGCACTTAGGTAATAAGGATAACTTGTATGCTTTTGTTGAATAAGGCCTGTATGCAGCTCTCAAGAAAAGCAAAAACTCCATATAAAATGACGTACAAGAAATGGCTAAGAAATTTTCTTGAGTCAAATTTCCTTAAGGCAGTACGCAGTTCTTAAGAAATTTACTACGCTTTCTACTACGGTTTTCTAAAGTTTTTTGTGAAAAAAGAGCACAAGGCAACCCAGGCTTGCAACAGAAATATATGCCCGTTCCATTATTTCTTGAGGAAAGAGTGAGGCAACAGGCTGTGGGGTATCAAAAATGTCAAAATTCCTTCGACACACACGCGAAGTAATGGCAATTTTTTCTTGACCGTTTTCTTGAGAGCTGCATACAGGGCTTTACCTTGTCGTTTGGTGGCCTTTTCAAACAATTGATTTGCACTTATGTTTTCCACCTTCGACACGCCATGTTTTATATCATGATTTTTATACAGAAAATCTAAAAACATGTATATGTAACTATGTATGTATGGTCTTTTAAATGTTGGTACTTTCTCGGCTTATTTAGTACACTTTTTTTGCCCATTTGGTAAAAAATTAAAAAACTCATTTTCCCTGATTTTGACTAGTCGCTTCCGTCGCTGATGAAATCTGCGGGACTTCCTCTAAGGGAGACCGTCTGCTGCAGCATGATTCAATAATACAAGGTTGGATAACCTGGCAGTCGTCTCGCTCCCACATTCTGCCTTAGCCTGTGTTGCCTTCTTTTTTGATTTGTAGAAACTACTACTAAAATACAAGGAAAAATATTGTCTTCGTATAAAAAGTTCAACAGGCAACACTGCCGATATTTTCATCGATTGTTTCGTGAAATTCATTTTCTTATTGGGCAAATTCAAGTATGGCAAAAAAATCAAAAATAATGGAAATATTTTGAATTACAACAATAATTTACATATTTGTTTGCAGGGTATCGGAGTTATTCATAATTTGTAATCAAAAAGTAGCGTTTTACAACAAGTGCAGCCATTGCAAGTAAGTTTTGCATGTTAGGATCCCAGTGTGTCCATCCACGTATGGCTGGTGCAGATAACACAAATATTAATAAATATATTCTCTTGTGAAGGTCACTTGGTTGTCCGTCCACGTTTGCTGATGCATGTATTTTTACCACTGCAGCGTTTGGGTTGGTCAAGTGCAGCCTTTGCATATTTACAAGTAAGTATACCCCTCCATAAAAGCGAAAGTGGAACTATTAATAAAGATATTTTCTTGTGCTCATTGGGACTGATTGCAGAAAAAAAGTACACAACATTACAAAAAATTAACATTGCGATATTGAAGATATAACTTTTAAATGTAACCAATATAAAGATAAGCAAGACTGATTGGCGGAAAAAGTAGAAAACATTACTAAAAAATTTAAATTAAAAAAAAACCAAATGTAATTCAATTTAAGATATTGAACATGTAATCTTTAAATGCAACAAATATAATAACTTTTAAAAGATTAATATGTATGCATTAAATCAATTGCATCTTTACTATTTGTATAATTCTTCATATAGTCACTTTGCATAAAGGATTTGTTTGAATTCCATTAATTTTGTTTAATATATACTGGACTTGCAATGAAACCATGGTTTATTTTGAATATTTGAGAACATTTCTTCAAAGATTTCAAAGATTTTTCTTTGGCAAGAATTTTATGTTAATATCCATTTATTTAATTTTTAATATTTATGTGGCCATCAAAAGTTAATTTATTGTCTATTGTGTAAATCAGTGGAATCTTCTTTATATAATTAATTTAATTTGTATACAAAAACGCATTTCAGCACTACCAGACTACTTCCTTTTCCTACTACCTTTTCACAAAAGGAGATGAAATTGTTACCCGCTTCTCTTTCCCTCTCAAATGCAACCTTACAAGGCAGTCGATTGACACAAATGTCAATAGTTGCGATCCCGTACGAGTCCGGGCTAGTCAGAAATATTCAGAATCAGTCAGATTTTACTGGAAATCGATCCCGTACTCGGTTCTCTGACTATTGAGAGGACAAAAAAGAGAGTAAATACGGTTCTCTCTCTGTCAGAAGTTACCAGTTTCAGTCCGAGAATTTTTTGCTGGTAAATTCTGGTAAATGTGTCAAACGATCAGCCATAGCGTGTTTGACAACCAAATTGTAAACAAAAGAAAAGTGCACTCTGCTAATTCATGATGAAAAGTATTTAAGTACTTGTTTAAGTGAATTCTAAAGAATTTGAAAGTATTTTTGGTTATTTACATGTGTGAGCTGAGTGTGTTTACATACAAAATAAGCAAAAATATACAACCAAAATTTGGAGGTTATGTTGAAGTTGACGGAAGTTACCACTTTTTACTAGAAAGCGATCCCGTACTTGTCAATGTTACTCTCTCGCTCTGAGCGAATTTTTATTTTTTGACAGTTTTACTAGTCCGAGTCCGAGGAATACATGATTGCACCTAATATTTATCCAACCTTGTATTAGGTGCGTTCGCGCAGCTGTTAATTGTTCAAGTTTAACCAAAACTTACAAGTTTTTGCGTACGCGTACGCAAAAAACTTGCAAAGTAGGGGAAATTGAGAGAGCAAAGTGACATTTCATTTTGAGGGGAAGCTCTTAGTTTCTGTTGGAAAAATTTTTGCCAACAGCAATTTGCCAACAGGGAAACAGCTGATCAAAAACAGCTGGTTGGCATTTACGCAAATCACAAAATTGAATTTGATGGTTTGGAATCATGATTCTATAATACAAGGATAGATAATTATTGACAGCTGCGGTTTGACACTCCCTTACAAAAGGTTGCATTTACGAAGGACAGAGAAAGGGCAAGAATGTAATCCCGTGTTTCGAAAATGGTAGTAGAAAAGTACGCAAAGTAGGCAATTAGTAGTGAAATTCCTTTCGTAAATTCTAATGTATTTGCAGGAAATCTGGCATTTTAAACGAAATGTTGAACGTAATATTGATATATCTACGTGAATTACGTATTTTATATGCTATTTAGCCATATAAAAACTGCAAAATGACTCAAAATTAAAACAAGACTACTATGAGATTGATATAAACATCCAATGCTTAGGCTTTCATCAGTTAAATATGCTTCATATGCATATACAAATAAACATATTGCACAAAAGCTTATACTTTTATTTCACACCAAAGCTACACTGTTTCCATGTAAATTTGCAAAGAAGCAACACTGCTAAGGGAGCGGTGCGAGAGAGACAACTGTCAGTTTATCGAACCTTGTATTATTGAATCATGGTTTGGAACAAGGCGAATTTATATAAGGTGGTGTTGTTTCATCAGCTGTGGGTAGCGTTTGATTATCAAAATTTTGAATTTCGTTAGTGAGTGAGTGAGAACGGGAGAGTGTTTGCATTTTCTGTCGCCCTTTTTCATTCGGGGAAGAATAGCTGAATTTTGACAATGGCCCGCTAAAAGCAAAAACAAAATACAAGTAATTGTTGTATTTGTTCAATCGATACCACCTTATATGTATTCGCCTTGGCTTGGAAGATAAAAATTACAAAATGCGACTAATTAAACTTGTAAGAAATAAGAAGTTATTTGTTTAATCAATAAACTGTGTCAGTATAGCACTTTGCGATGACTTTGCGTACATTTTAAATTTTACACTTTTGTATGTAAACAAAAATTATATCAGCTGTTCGTCTAACTTGCAAGTTTCTGCAAATTTTCTGTTCGCGTACTATTTTGGATATTTCTCGCTTGTGAGAGAACAGATGACATTTCGCCGGAATTTGGCAGTTGGTTGGTTTCTGCTGGAGATTTTAAACGAACGCACCTATTATTGAATCATGATTGTGAAGTGATAAAAATAACATTTCACTTCACGATAACGCAGAACGGTAAGGCCGTGGTTATGCCACCAATTGGCAATCACCGTGCCCAACAGCCAGCACGTCAATTTTTCAGGGTGCAATACGCTATTTTGCGAAAAAGTATTAGTATTAAATATTAAAATAGTAAACCATTTTTTTTATTATTATAATAAAGTAGAGTAAGGCCGCGGTTACGCCACCAAGTTCGATTGGCAATCATCGTGCAATTGTTGTTGTGCACAGCACGGAGTGAGAGAATTTTCGAAATCGAACNCCATTTTTTTTATTATTATAATAAAGTAGAGTAAGGCCGCGGTTACGCCACCAAGTTCGATTGGCAATCATCGTGCAATTGTTGTTGTGCACAGCACGGAGTGAGAGAATTTTCGAAATCGAACAGCCAGCACGCCAATTTTTCAGGGTGGCAATACGCTATTTTGCGAAAATGTATTAGTATTAAATAATATAGTGAAAAATATTTTTTTATTATTCTTATAAAGTAGATATTAAAAAAAAATTATTATTATAAAAATTATATATTAAAGAAAGAAAAAATATTAAGTTACTCTTCCATTTTTCATTTTCCGACTTCAATTTTGAAGCATTTTAACTTGCACTTTTACTTCAGTTCTGCCATTGTGTGCGAAATTGTATGAAATGGAAAAAGGCATTTCTTAAGAAGCAACCCTGTGCTCGCCAATCAGCAAACAGAGCGTAACCACTTCTCACCAATCACCGAAATTTTTCTCTTTTGATTACCAATTAATATTGGTGGCATAACCCCGGCGTAACTGACCCCCTGGTTGTCGTAACCAACTCTAAGTGTCACTTCCCTGTCGTTATATGTCAGGATCTTTCATTTCAGGTCGATCTTTATGCCTCGTCCAAGTAGGAAGTACACGTCAATGACGAGAATGAGTTTTAACTGTCAAAATTGTGTACACTTCTCTTTATTCGGTGAGTTTTTGGTTGTGAGTTTTGCACTCGGGATGCATTTCGGACCCCCGTCCGAATTTTTCTGCCAAAACGGCTGTTATAGCCGATGAGCGTGACAACCTTCGTCAGGCCGATCCCGGAAATCCCCGTAAGAGGGATCTCAACTCGGATATTCGGAAGCTAGTGAACGTATATATTTAAGCGGAAGAAGTGGGAAGAGCATCTGAAGACCTGTAACTTTTCCTCTGGTGTGTGCAAGCTCTGGTCAACCGTGTGGTCATTATCCAATCCGACGAAGCGTGACGACAGAGTTGAAATAAATTTTGGCGACCAGGCTTCGTTGGATCCGGCGCGAGCAGCGAGCTATTTTAGCTGGCAGTTCATACTGCACCCTCCGATGGACAAAGCCAAAGGCCTAGTGACCAGAAGGCTGCACAAACTGCCAACACCAAGTGCACCTCTTGTTTTCACCAGCGGTGAGATAAGGGTAGCCATCGGGAAGGCGACAGCCTCCAAAGTCATTGGACCCGACGGAATTTGCATGCTGATGCTGAAAAATTTGGAAAGTGGTCCCACTGCATAAACCGGGGAAACCGTCTAACAAAGGAGAGCAAAGACACAAAAGCCCTTCTACTCCCGCACTACACAAACCACCTGGCCCAAGTGAGGCATCAGCATGGGTTCCGCAAAGGGTGTAGCACAAAAACAGCACTTAATGCCATAAATACTCAGATAACTCGTGGCCTTAACCGAAACCGCCCCTGTGAGAGAACCATTCTAGTAGCGTCCAAGGCGTTCGACACAGTCAGCCATTCAACGCTACTAGAAGACACAGAGGCCTATCTGAATGGTCATCACTCGTCAATAACCTTTAGAGACAAATCGAGCAAACCTTGGAAAATAAAACGGGGTTTCAAAGGGTGGCGTCCTTTCACCAGCACTGTTTAACTTTTACATTTGTAAGCTCCCTCAACCACCAAAAGGAGTCTCCATTGTCTGTTATACTGACGATTCCTCTATCATGGCGTCTGGGAATGAAATTGATGATCGCCGATCTTTCTCGCTTCTTCACGCACAGAGCCCAACACCCTCCCCTACAAAATCCTCAGCTTTACTTTTCACCACTTGGACAAAGGAGGTCAGACTGCAACTGGGTATTCACGTCGATGACGAACCAGCACCTGGGACAAAGACAAAGAAACGTTGGCAACGTTCAAGGCAATTGGCCGGCCGGTTCTGACCTATGCAGCGCCTGTGCGGTCACCGGATGCACGACCAGGCCCATATGCTCCCTATTAAGGAGAATAACACAATGCTCTGCAAGCAGTTTCTAGTTGGAAGCTACAGACGTGGTCAGCCAAATAGACAACTGAGTGCAGAAGAGCCCTCGCCAAGGCACGTCAGGAGGCATCTCTACGAAGTTACGGACGAAGTCCAGAGGTTCATCAAACAACCGTTGGGACCGACAACTCACCGACAGGCCTTGAACGGCATTCAAAGAGAGGCAGTCTCGAGTTATATAGACTCTCGACTTGTTCTAGACATACAACCACCAGACGTGGACGAGACAGAACTTCGTCTGCTCGGGAGACTCGGACCACAATAACCCAACTGCGCTCTGGTTAATGAAGCAGGGTGAAACCATAGCTGATCAGAAAAAATAAAGAAGTGTTAAACGACTGCCCGGCATTCGGATAGACGCCCCATGACTCATAAGTATATCTTTCATGCCGGACATCAGTGGCTCCGGTCTATCGCTAGTAGAGCTTGATGACAATGATTGAGGGACTAACCGATCTGGCCCGGGTTGTTGTAGCCGCGACAACGACAACAATAACAACAAACAACCAAAAACGAAGAAAAGTATTTAAATGGTATTCACTAAATCTATTTTGTGTACATTCATAATTGTTGGAATGTAGGGTGCATTGCAATTTCCCACTTTCGTTAAATCGCTTTTTTGCGGAACATGGCAGCTCTTAAAACCAGCTGTCAGCAGTAGCTGAAATCTAACCTAAATTTTACATACTATCTCGGTTCTAGCATATCTCATTTCTTAATGCGCCGGGTTAAACAACGTAAACAATTTATAAAATGCCACCAAAAAAAGATGGAAAAGGCGGTAGTAAGGATAGCAAAGCGTGCAGGTAGCAAAAAAGGGGGTAGTGCTGCCGGTGAAGAAAAAGGTAAATATGTACTTCACTTTGCAATTATTAGGTAGAGTGTTCATTTGAGTCTTTGCTTAATCCGGCAGGTAAGGAAAAGAAAGGGCGGCAATGCTGTCAAAGTCCGACATATCCTTTGCGAAAAACAAGGCAAGATACTTGAAGCCTTGGAAAAGCTTAAAGATGGTCAAAAGTTTCCCGAAGTAGCGGCCGTCTTACAGCGAAGATAAAGCCCGCGTGGCGACTTAGGTTGGCAAATTCGTGGTGCTATGGTAGGACCTTTCCAAGATGCTGCCTTTGCGCTTCCCATTTCGAATGTAAATAATCCAATCTACACAGATCCTCCCATAAAGACGAAATTTGGCTACCACATCATAATGGTGGAAGGAAAAAAATAAATTTGAGTTTAATCTAAAGAAGTAAAACACCAAAGTAGGCTTGGTTGTAATTATTTTTATTTTTTTTTATGAAATTAAAAGATTTTATAAATAGCCATTCTTATTTAAATACATAACAGTAACTGTATTTTTACAAAGGCATCTTTTGCCTTATTTGAGCATTCACTTCTTGCCAGCGTCTTCTTTCAAACCCACTGTACGATTGAAAACAATGTGATCTGTGGTAGTGTCCGGATCTACTGAAAAAAAACCAATTCGTTCGAACTGGAATTTTTCATACACTTCAACGATGGATAGTGCACGATCAGCATATGCTTCTAATATAACTAAAGAATCTTCATTGATATCTGAGAGGAAACCACCGGGCACTTCGTTGGGGTCTTCAGGGTTCTTGTGCTTGAACAATCTTTCATAGAGCCTCACTTCCAATTTGATTGGCTGTGAAACCCATTGTATAAATGCCTTGGGCTTTTCTGCTTGTTCAGCTGGCGTACATTCACAGATTAGTTCTGAAATTTCACCGGTTTGTGGATTTCGTTTAACTTCTTTTACAGAAATGACTAAGCCAGCATGACGCAAACCAACAGTTTGGTTTAGTGCTAGTCGGCGATATCCCTTTTCAGGCTCTAGCTTAAAGTCACTTTGTTCAATGAAGATTATGCGATCCAGTACTATGCGATGGCTGCCCAATTCAGGATTCTGTGGAAAGTTAGGTACTTCTATTTCTATGGGCTTTTCATGTGGGAAGTTGGCGAGCGTTATCTTCAGGGGTTCAAGAACGACAAGCCGCCGTGGTGCGCTCACATTGAGTACATCGCGCACTGCTGCCTCTAGCATGCTGGGATCCACAGAAATTTGCGCGCCTGTGACACCCATTTGTGCGCAAAAGTTATTGATTGCTTCTGCAGGATATCCTCTACGGCGTAAAGCAGTCAACGTGAATAAGCGTGGATCATCCCAGTCGCTTACAATACGTTCGGTAATAAGCTTATTAATTTTACGCTTAGAGACTAGCGCATAGTTCATATTAAGGCGACCATATTCCCACTGAACGGGACAGTAGATATCCAGAGCGTTGCAGAGCCAATAATAGGAAGAACGGCGTGATTGGAACTCTTTAGTACATAGTGAATGAGTAATATTTTCGATAGAATCACACAGGCAGTGAGTGTAGTCATATGTAGGATAAATACACCTATGACAAACGATTTATGTTATTTATGTTAACGAGTATGTCGATAAAAAAGAAATTCTAAAGGAGTGTAAACTTACCAGTCATTCCCAGTGCGATGATGCGGTATGAATTTAATGCGATAAGCAACAGGATCGACTTTACCTTCCTCCAAAGTTAGTTTCAAACGTAGCGTTGCTGAGCCCTCATCTATTTTTCCATTTTTCATATCTTCGAAAAGTTGCAATGACTCTTCGATTGGCCGTTCAAGCCAGGGACTCGGTTTTGGATTGAATCCTTTCATCTCATCTGCACCTTGGTGGCAAACGTACGCCAAACCCTTGCGTATCAGCACAACCGCCCACTCATACAGTTGCTGGAAGTTGTCTGACGAGTGTGTAATTTTGTACGGTTTATAGCCCAGCCATTCGACCATATCGCGTATGCCTACAAAAAATTTCTCTTCCTCTTTCTCAGGGTTAGTATCGTCATAGCGCAGATAGCAAACGCCACCCTTTGAAGCAGCATAGCCAAAATTGATGTTAATCGCTTTTGCATGCCCAATATGTAGAATACCATTTGGTTCTGGAGGAAAACGTGTTTGCACTCGACCACCAGTTTGCTTTAAATGTTCTTTTAGTAGACGTTCTGTGTGTTCCGTTACTATATATCCATCAGTTTTGTAGTTTTCCCCTGGTATATGGAAATGTACTTTCGTTTTCATCAGTTCGGCTATGGTATTAGCACCATCGTTGCTATCCGCATCAGCACTATCTGTAATTAACGCATTTCCATTGCTGGTGTTACTAGTTTTATCAGCTGGTGTCACTTTTGCTTTGTCTTTCTTTTTTTCAGCTTTGGGTGGAGGCTTCAAATCTTCATCAGTTTTTGGGCCGAGCAAATCAAAAATTTCTACATCAATAGCCGACTTTACCGATTTAGCGTCTGCCCATTTGAGTTGCGCACGTACGTCTTGCATAATTTTGAATGCGTTGAAATGATAACGCTGTTCCAGCAGCGCATCTTTATGCAACTTTACTTGCTCTTGTACAACGCGTTCGATTTCTTCGGGTGTCACGACCACTCCGACTCCACACGCCTCTTCGAATTCTTGTTTGTTAAGAGACGCACCTTTCTTTTGAACATTCTTCAAAATATATTCAATTGCTGCATCCACTCTTAATGTGCTGTCTAATTTGCGTTCCACGATATATCGGGCGAGTAATGGAAGCTCGTGAGCTACTTGCGGCTTCATTTTAGTAGCCACATGATAAAGCAGCATGCCCACGCCATCGCCGAGAGGTGCGTCTTTCACTTCAGTCAATGCGAGTTGCAAATTCTTGGTAACATTTGCGTTCTTTAGAGTTTCTTTGGCCTTTTGCTCACTCATACCGAGCGACTGGAATTGTGAGAGCAGTTCCTGATCTGTCATTATGCTTCTTGAAGAAAAAATGCAAAGTATTTAACGCATTAAGTTGTAGAAAATTGATACCTACTTCACTGTGATAAACTGCGCAATCAATCGGACTGTTGAGCTTTTGGTTGGAAATTATTCGCTAAAAAAACTAATGAAAGTGCACCTCGTTGCTAATCTACGTACTTCAGCTGATGTGGACTGAAACAGTGTGACCAGAGGATACCAAAAAGCGAACCTAATTGAGTTTTGAAAAAAGGTTAGAAAATGGTATTATAACTCCATTTGGAAAACAAAGTTAAAAAGAAGTCAGAATGTTATCGATCTCTCGATAAGTCCTGGAAAATTGATATTCTTTAAATCCTTCTCACCGAAACATAAAATAATATAATTAGGCTAATAACGGCTAAATTACTACAAGCTAAGCAAAATTTATTATTTTCTAACAAACCTGTGCAAAAAAGGTACCAAAGTATTTTCTTAAAGAAATGGTATCTTAATAAGTTGCAAACCGAATTTTATTATGAATATATTAATGCCTGGATTATAATGGAAGTAACGGAACGAAGTGAACTGTTACTTAATTATCTATTGCATGGGCAATGACTTCAAACGATTATAATGCACTTGAACGCAATGTAAAACGGAAGCATCTAAAATCAATAGATCCTTACGAACTGGCCGCGATTTGTTACGATTCGCCCCGTGCATTATTACCAAGGTATAAGTATGGCTGACTTCTAAAACGTATCAATGCAATATTTGGATACTGTTCTATTGCGGTATTCAAACTGTTTGTATATACAGCGTTGCGAAACATTGCAACCATATACATTGCATATTTCGAATATTTAATAAAACAATGATCACCATTTCGGAATTTTCCATTTTTAGAAGACAAATGGTAACCAAAACCAAACGAAGCATCAACTTTGTTTCTGATGCGCTGATTACTCTAGCCATACGTTTCGATAACTTTTCGGATGCGTTTCGGAAAAGTATACCTTGTCAACCAATTGTAGTTCGGCGTTTTGGAACATTAAACTATGTACTAATGCAATCCAACTGACGTTTTGGAAGTCAGCCTATATAAGGGCCAGTAAAAAGTCACGAAGTCAAAATCATGATTCAACAATTGAAAATTTAATCATGGTCAAAAGATTATCCTGGTCACACTGGAGGGCGATGTGGGAAACGTCAAGTTTTTAAGTGCAACATGTAGCGGATGCAATGCACTACGAGGGTTGCCTCAGAACAAAAAAATGCAAGATAACTTGTCAGAATAATTAGGCCAACAGCATGAACGAAAGACACAAGATCACGTAAG
>NW_016172924.1:0-12487 GCF_001687245.7 Rhagoletis zephyria
AGTTGGCATTAAAATGTAATAAGTCTATATAAGTATACGCTTTTTCAAGTCCGAAATTTGCATTCCATTTACTAAATTTCATTTGGTACATTTTTTTAATGGTCAGCTAAGACTTTTATTAAAGCCAAGGCAAGAAAACTAGTGAGATGAAATATAAAAATGCTTGCTTGAAAGTAATTTTGTGCACAAAAATAACCAATGTAAGTTACTTGGATTTTTAAGCGACCACTAGCTTTTGCTTTTAAGCGTTCTGAAACGATTTTGAACGAAAGTTTTTTTAGGGTCCACACAATTTTCAAACACGTTCCACACAATTTTACATATCGTACATATATTTTACATATAATTTTATCGTTAAATACTTAAAAAAACGTTTATTTTGGCGAAATTGTAGTGCATTCCACATACTTTTGTACTTTCAAGCAGTAGTCTTGTTTCATATTGCGGTATCATTGCTATGCGTAAATTGATAAGCTCTTTTAACTTTCACTTTTTTTATTTCAAACAATTTTGTCGATTTTTAGTAAAAGTTCTTTTAGGTTCCACACAGCTGTTTATGTATCTCGATCGCTAAGCACTCTTTAAAAATAAACTTTTTATACTGTACAAAATTCTTGTAAGTTCCACACAGTTTTCAAATGGGATCCACGTATATTTGTACTGAACTGAATATAGGTCACACATTTTTAAATCACTTAAAACAAGTTTGTCATTTTTTAGAGATATTTTTTTAGGTTACATATGTGTAAGTTTCAAATACGTGCCACTCAGTTTTGAATGCTCTTAATCGCTAAACAACCTTTAAATATAAACTCTTTCATTTTGACAAAGTTTCGAGTTCCACTTGAACTTGTAATCAGTATTCTTGCTGTTAGTATATGTATGTTGCAAATATCTGTTAAATTTCACAAACGTTCCACATTTTTTAAGAATGTCGCTTTTAAAAAATAGGTTCCACGCAATTTTTAAATACGTTCGACATAGCTGTGTATGTATTTTGATCCTTAAAAACTTTTTATATATAAACTCTTCCCTCTGCGCGAAATTGTTTTAAGTTTCACCTAATTTTCAATTGCATTCCACAATTTTTTTACTCAATTTAACTTCCAATCAGTATTCTTTCATATAGGTTCCACATTTTTCGAAATATTTTAATAAAGCTTTTGAACAAATTTCTCGGCTATCACATACTCTACAAAAATCGTAATATAAACAAAATTATTAGCAACAACCATACAGTTGTCACATAAGTTCCACAAACTGTTACGCTGAATTCAGTTAGTAAAAATTTTTTTTATAATTCTTGAATATTTGTCACCATTTCCGAAATTCGCTGAACTTTCGGATGGGCTCCACTTAGGTTCCACAAGTTTATAAATAATAATTAAGTCATTTAAAAAAAATCTTGGAATATATTATTATAATATACAATATTTATGCCAGTACAGGGTACTTATAACTCTATTCTATAAATATGCACAATATTAACACTCGAAACTGTTCCTAAAAATATTTAATGTCAAAATTGTGTAAGAAAAGATTGCAGCAAAATATTCTCCATGTCCCACTTTTAAATGTGCTTTAAACTTTATTACTCATTCTTACTTTCATTTCACAGCCTTTTGAATGTCTCTGCCTTGTTTGCTTATTCATGAATGTTTAATCACAATAGGGTANATACATTTGTTGTTGCCTACTTAACGCCACGTGACGCGCACAATACAACAAAGTTTTCATAAGCTTATAGTATAGTAACAGCATTTGGCTTTCATCACTATCGTTGCATAGTTTCCAGCGCCAAGTCATACTGCTAATCATTTCCGATTTTAGGTCACATATGCTAAATACTAGCAGCAACTTTTAATTGCACAAAACTTATGTACGAGTATATATATGTATGTATGTATGTAGTTGTAGTTTCAGCAGCAACATCATTTACTGTGAAAATTATAGGTCCAATATACTTGCATACTTATTGTGTGTATGTAAGTATGTAGCGTTGCTTTGTTTTGGCAGCGACTGAAACTATGCCAAACGTAATTATGAAGCTGACAGAATGTATATAGCGTGTATATCAACCGATTACAAGCAAGCGATTTAGGGTAATTCACTGAAATTTGTGAGTATTAGGAAAAATAGGCGGAGGGTTGCCGGAGCAGCATACACTTCCTTGCTTCCATCCTTACCCGCTAGCAGCGGGCGTGCCATAAAATGGACGAAGAAAGCAATTTTCAAAGTTAGTTCCTTATGTTACAGCAAATCTATTGTGTTGCCAGTTATTTTTCCTCGTGTTGAGTCAGCGATTTTTACGCCATATAATTTTTACCATTCTTATGAAATGTAGAAAAAATATTATATTCATACTGTGTCACATGCCAGTTGTATGTATTTTTAATCGTTCATTTGCAACGAAAGCAAATTTTCAGTTATTTCCTTTGCCATGCATTTTAACTTCAGTCATTTCCGCCCACTCGTTCTCCTTTTGTAATTACCCATACACCGATTGAAAAGCTTGTGTTGTGGTGATGCCATTACAAAAGCGATAGAATTTGTCACGCACCAAAATGGCACAAAATTAAAAAGATTTTATAAAAAAAGAAAATCAAAAGAACTGCTTGAAATGAGTGACGACCAGATGGAGCTTTAACTTATGTGTACAGGTTCATAAAAAATCCATACAAACCCCGACATATTTCCGGTGCTGTTGTTTCTTTAAATAAGTCACATCTAAAACATTTTGCGCGGTTGAAGCTTCATAAAGCTTTCTAATGATTTTATGTGGACGTTGCTTACGAGGTGGGAAATTGTGATACATATATTTATAGTAAATAAGTATATAAAAAATTAAACTCTAATGCGAAAATCTCTTTAAACTTTCAATAAAAACTTAACTTAAAGCTATGGACACACGTACGGAAATTTTTTAAGCTTTCTGTGCATTTTAGCTTTAGTACAAAATTTGGCATGGGACATGATGCGTTCAAGCAAACAGATGCTTTTGTAAATTTTTTGTGTTTATGTTTTGTATAAGAAGCTTAAAGCTCTAGCTTTATTTAAAATTTTTGGCATTTCTACAAAAAATTCTGATTAATTTAAAAAAAATAAAATTTTTTGCTTTGTTTTAAGTTACCTAGTAACGTTTTTCCAGATATTGGGGCGTATTCTGGTTTTCGTACGAATCGAAAATTTGAAATTTTTGTATAGAAAGTTAGAGGAAAATTTCATGATTTTCGATTCGTAAGAAAATAAGAATACGCCCCATTATATCCTCAAGAATTTCGAAAACAGGGGGCCGTATGCATAAGACCTAAGCAAATGTTTTTTAATAAAATTGTAGACCTCCTACTCGATTTGTTCAAATAAATTTAAGTGAAAGATATACAATTTTAAGAAAAAGCAATTGCTTAATTTTAATGCATAATACTCATTGTAAAACAAACATTTTTGAGCTTTTAGTGATAAAGCTTTCACGCTTATCTAGCTCAAATTGTACGTTCCCTACACGAAGAACTCAAAAACCATGTGGTAAAGCGCTTAGAACTTCGCCCTTGGTAAAATGTTTTGGTGGTGAAAGGGACGCGTGCGGAGTAAAAGCTCTGTCTGTTCCTCACTCTTCCATACAATTTTTGAAGAACGCTTTAAAGTATTTTACGACGAAAAAATCTTCCCAGAAAGAGCATTTTAATTAAATAGCAAATTTTTACTGAAAAATCTGAATTCCCGAAATTTTAATTAAAAGCTATTCAATCCTTTTGCTGAGAAGCATTCCCAAAGCCTGCTAGAAAAAGGTTTTGTACACATATATATTTGTATTTATATGTTGATTCTTAAAGCTAAAAGCTGCAATAAACTTAATTACGCAATTGTTACTATGGCTTTTCTCATTTGGTGACAACAAGGAAAAAGCCTTTGAAAGACCTTTTGAAATGTGACTTCCACGTACTTTACCAAAAAATTTGTGTTTGGGTGGTACTTAAAGCTTTTCGAAATCAGTACTTACAAAGCTTTTGCCATTAAAAAACAATTTTGCAGTTTTTTTACATAATACCTATTAATTTAAATGCAATTTAAAAGCTTACGAAGATCAGTCCATAGAAAGCTTTTAGCATTAAAAAAGTTTTGTTTTACTCATTACCTCCCAGCAATTAACTGCATGCAACATGCCAATTTCAACTTACTGCCAACAACTCTAGCCAGGCATTAAAAACTTTGTTAACATTTTCGAAAATCGATAAAACAACCACAACGGTAAAACGCTAGAAGAATAGCCAATGCAAATAGCTAACAGAAGTCATGCAAAGTGTTGGTGGGTTTAATGAGCGAGTATATAAAATTGAAGGTCAATTTGGCATTAGCAATAACAACTAAATAATTGTTTGCCAAAAGCTACAAAAATTTATTACCTCCTACAGAAATCGGTAGATTGTAGAGCAAATAAAACTGCAAAGCAATTACATGGCAGCAGCCAGCAATAGTATGTGGTGGCATGCAATATGGCGTACGAAAACAGGAAGTGTCAAAAGTTTAACATTTGGTTTTTTATCTTTTTTTAATTGCGGCCAAGCAGCCAAAGGTTGGGTACTTTATATACAGTGAGTATCAGTCAAAATAGTACAGTTGATTTTTTCCATATTTTGCAAATATTTTTGATTTAGTTCAATTTTTTTTTAATTTTGAACCGGCTTCAAAGAAAGGAGGAGGTTATCAATTCGTCGGAATATTTTTTTTTTTATGTATCTTACCGCAGAACTTTGGGCCACGTTAACCGATTTCTATGATTATTTTTTTAAAACGAAAGGTGGTACCTCAGAGGTGGTCCCATACTAATTTGGTTAAAACCTGATCATTTTTATATGAGAATTGAAGTTTGGTTTGTTAATAAAAATATAGTGCATAATACAACAAAATCTATAAAACTCAAAGTTTCTAACTTTGTAATAATTTAAAAAAATCGTAAAATTTTTTAAATTTTTATTCAGAATTTTTTTATTTAATATTTTTTTTTGGTAGTAATTAAAAATTTGTAATAACAAAAAAAAAATCGTAAAATTGTTTAAATTTTTATCCAGAATTTTTTTATTTAATATTTTTTTTTTTGGGTATGACTTTACATTCAGTTCAGTTTTAGTAAAATAAAGTTCAAGTTTGAAGTCGCTACAAAATACCGTTGATTTTTTGCATTTTTTTAATTGCTGACGGGGTTGCGCATTTTCTTCCATATAACGCATGAACAAATTTTATTTTACTACAGAAGAAAATGCGCAACGTTCTCGAAGAAAAAAATCTTAAAAATCAGCGGGATTTTTTAGCGCCTCTAAACTTGCACCTTGTACTCCATGGGCTATAAAACTGCATAGTCAAAAAAAATCTAAAAATTTTGAATAAAAACTTGAAATTTTGAAGAAAATTTAATTTTTTTCAATTGTTGCAAAAGTATAAACTTTGAGTTTTGTGGATTTTTTTTGTGGTATGAACTATATATTCATTAAAAATTTATAAAATTTTAGTAAAACAAAATATTTGCAAAATATGGGAAAAATATACTGCACGATTTTGACTCACACTCACTAGACTTGAATTTTTTGTTTTTACTTCATAGAGTTGCCACTCACGAAAAAACTAGTTTGTGTCTACTTACGGAAGCCAATAAGAATGCAAATTTGCCGACTAAATTTAAAAGAAATTAAAAGCATCCATTTTTTGCTTTTGCTTTTTCTAGGGGATTAAAAGCACATTCAAAATTAAAAAAGTTACTGCCTACTACATGCATTCGTACGCATATGTATGTTTATATGCATATGATTTTTTATTTTACTTCCAAAACAGAAATTTTCATTTATTTAATGCAATCATTCGCTGAAGGCCAAGCCGTGCTGTTTGTATGAACAAAAATAATACCGACGCGTTGTTGTTATTGTTGTGCAAACATAAGAACGCAATCAAAATTGCAAATATTTCCACATGCACACAACCGCTCGCACACACAATACGGAGTACTATTTATATAAAAATAAATTTTTATCACTACCAGCAGCAAAGACTTCCGCAAGCGAAAAAAACGGCCATACAAATATTTTTCCTTATTTCAGTGCGCGAAAAAGTCGGCAGTGAAGCAATGAAAATTGCCAATGTTGGCAAACAAATAAAAACAATGGTGTCTGACGCATATATGTGTGTATGTAACTATATATGCGTAAGTATATGCAGAAAAATTTACATATGAATGTATGCTAAAAAAAACCATCCGTGAAAAAATAAGGCAAAGAGCTCATCACAAAAACATTAGCGTGTTCCATTTGTTAACTGGATACGACTGTGTGCAGGGATATTTGAGTTGTTGTTTTCGTTGCGTCATAGCAAAAGCCAAACCAGCAACAAAAATGTGCGCTAGACGCGTGTGTAATTTTAAAAAGTAGCAAAAAAAATATATACATACAATCTCTCTCTCCTTCCATTTAGCCTCAACTTCAAAGCTGCTTCCGTGCTTTTTTTCTACTACTCGCGCAAATTTTTCTGCCTGCTCATTTTTATAATGCATACTTTTAGGTGCAGTGCCTCATTCTCACATATTACATACGCCGTCCATTTCAAGCGAATGCTTCAATTTTCTGTTAGAAAAAATTCAACTCATGCATTCACATCTACCAATTTGCCACTACAAATTTGTTCAACTACAGTTATTTATATATGTATGTACGTGTACGTATCATACGCAAACCACATTCAGGCACCTAAAAATATGCAATGTTAATAACTTTGTAAGGCTAAGTGCTATGCTGGTTGACTCGGTCGCCGTCATGCTCGCAAATTGCTGTCATTGAAGTCGCGATAAAAAAGAACGCGCCAAACTCTGATAATGAGGCAAGACAGCGCGAAGGTCGCGCCCAACGCATTTGCTACAGTAACTACTTTACATATATGTACATACATATGTACATTTCGGGGTAGCGCAGCGATTGTGTGGTATGTGTGGGTTCAGGCCACTTTTGGGGCAAAGACGCATAGTTGGTAGTCAATTGCCGGAGCTGATACTGAGGGTGCTTAGCTGGTAGTTGTGTGCCGTCACTCGTTTTCGCATTTGAAGAATGCAATTTATTTTTATGTGACTTTTAAGCATAACAAATGTAGATACTACATAGAGGGGGGCAGAGGAATGGGACGTTGTGAGATGTGAATGGGGAAAAGCATTATTTATTTCAAGTGAAATATGAAAAGGATCTAAACGTAAAAAGGCAACGTCTTGCTCGCGGGGGAGCATTTTTAGAGCTTCTGTGCATTTTCTGTTGACACGTGCAGAGTAAAAGCTCTCTCTGCCCAACGCTGATCTAGATCAACTGGAAAACGTTAAACTTTAATGAGTAAAACTAAGGTTTTAGCTTTTCCAATGAAAGCATAGACATATCTCTTTAATGGGACAACGACTGGAGAGACCTTTTACTCTCTGAGCGCTTAAATATGCCGGGCCATATATCAGTGATGCTCAAAACAGCGCTAGCAGGCGGAACTTTTCAAAGCTCTCTGCAGATTTTATATGGACGAACACAGGGTAAAATCTCTCTCTGAGCATCACTGGCTTAAATATATTCCATTAGAAAACCGGTTCAAAACTTTTTGTATAAGCATGCAAGTGAAGCTAACGTTATATAAAAAGACTTCCGACTATATATTTTGCTCCTTACTGATTCAAACTAGTGACAATCTGCAGGTGAAGCTTTTAAAGCCTGATGTTTATTTTATGGAGTCTGCTCACAAAGCTTAGGCATAACTGCCCTTCACAGCTTTTAAAATTAAAAATTTTATAAATCTTAAAAAGCCTTGTTATCAGTTTGTAGAGCTTCTTTTCTTGGTAGCTGAAATTAATTTGTTCATATTTTTAAAAAAGGTGTCCCTGTATTTGTAGTTTTATTAGTTCTTTTTGCATCTTTTTTGTGAAAGTGTAACCTTTCGTTTTTAAATTAAAAGATTATTTAAAAAAAAAAATCTAAATCGCTTTCCCATTTGTTGCCTACGCAATTATGAGTTGAGTGCTCTTCACAAGCTTTATTAAGCTGAAAAGTTTCCTATAGAATATAATTTAGATAGAGCATTTTGCCTAAAAAGAATTTTTTTAGACATTAGAACAGCTGCAAAGCTTTCACATTCAAAAGTGAGCTCTTTTTCATAGCGAAAATTTTGTGGCAAAAGTCAGGTAATTTTTTATTTATTTTTATTTAATAAAGAATTCACTTTTTCCTGCAAATTTGAGCTTTTTCGTGAAAGCACGAAAGCCTAATTTTAAGAGCTTTTCAAACCCGAAATTTTTTCTAAGAAATGAGTGTACAGCATCTCCAATATTTTCATTGTCCGCTTCAAATTTGATTTTTTCTTTCAAAGTATAAAATCTTAGTTTAATAACGCTTTCAAAAGAATTTCCTTTTCTGCGCTTCTATTCAAAGTACCATTCACGTTTTTCCATGGTTCTTCTCCTTCAGCTCTAATGCGACATAGTTCATGTGTTGCTAATCCCAAAATTTGTTTCCTTAAAAAATCTCTCTATAATTCAACTTATGCTATGCAACTTTAAAATCCTTTAAAAGCTCAGTGTATATTGTCATTTAACATGCCATTGTTGTTGGCTACGTTGTTGCCGTCATGCATGCTATTCGCAATAATCGACATGCAACACCAACAACCAACCAACCAGCCAGCCAGTCAAGCAACTACGCTCGAACGTTCGACGCATGGCAATTTCTTATCTGCTTGAGTGACACTAGAAATTTTTATCGCGTAGCAAAAGTTGAATGCAGCAGCAGAGTAGGAGAAAGGAAGCGGTTAGAGCCACCCTACAATATAGTATATAGCTTTTTCATTCCTCACTCACTTTAGAAAACTGTGCGAAAAGTATCTGAGCATTTGCTACTCGCTATTGGCAGTCGAGATATTTTGTAAAGTGGAAAATTCATGTTTAGCATTGCACTTTGCCACGAATTGTCGCATGAATGGGCGTTGGTAGAGGAGCGCTTCGGGTGTCTGCAAGTGTATAGAGTAAGGAAGAGTGGATGGGCGCTGGTTGGGGCGAGCAACTAGACTAGCTTTGTTTGGAAGGTGGTAAATGCGCTCAAATACTAACATTTTCGTTATTTGCACAGCAAAATAAACGTTACGCATTTTTTTGCCTTTATTTTCTAGGCGAGTTTTTTTATCATTTGGCAAATTTC
Source organism: Rhagoletis zephyria (assembly GCF_001687245.7). Lineage (NCBI taxonomy): Eukaryota > Metazoa > Arthropoda > Insecta > Diptera > Tephritidae > Rhagoletis > Rhagoletis zephyria. The sequence continues at coordinate 9,198 of NW_016172924.1, forward strand.
AAGTTTATTTGAGTAAGAGTGTGTACTTTTTGTTGCCTACATTTTGGCGTTTTTGGCGTGTGTGCTTGGTTTTTAGTTTTTCTTTTTTTTTAAGCTGGCAAACCGTTTTCCGTTTGGCATGCCTGATTGCAGATAAATATGACAATGAAGTTGACACACACACACACACACACACACACCCAAGCACAATCGTAGGATCACTTCGTCGAAAATTGGTTTGTGTGCGCAACACGTACACATATGAAAGTCACATGTGTCGCGCATACTGAATTTCTCGGACGTGTCGCTGGCAATGTACTTACATACGAGCATTCATATAAATATGTATGTAATTGGGCGATGGTTTGCAACTAACCCCTCTACCTGCTCTGCACTTTCTAGCATTGCTTCGCTTTTCACGCTCATAGCTGTCCAACGCTGAGTTTTCATACTTTCGGCGATAAAGTAAAATTGTCACAATAAACGAAACAATTTTTGCGCTTGTTTTCATGAAATAAAGAAAAAACTGAAAAAAAATGCATAAGTACAAATAAAATTACATGTGAGACTTCCTTCTTACCCCAATGAAAAGTAAGAGTAAAAGCAGAGGTTAGGTAACCCCACTGCATACCGCTCATACTCTTCTCCATCTCAATCTCTCGAAAAATACTACATATGTATGTATGTATGTATGTATGTGTATATAAACCTATGTATTTATTCACATGTGTCTACTACGGGTATTAACTACTGCATGTTTTTGTTGCTCATTGCCGTTATTTTTCACACACGCGCGTGATAAGCATATGAAATTTTACGTTATTTTTCAGGCTCTGGAAAAATTGTGAAACGCACCAGCCATGGCTATTGTCGCTGTTCGTTGGCTACTGTCGATAATTTTGTTGCTTTGTTTTATTCTTGTTGTTGCGTTTATTCTCTTTTTTCTTTGTGATTTTTTTTTTACCACACAGACTTTTGCCAATCCAATTGCATATGTGCCTAAAATTCACCAGTTCTCAACAATTTTTTCGAAATTTGTTTGGTATTAATTTCTACAAATTTGTAGATATCCCATCACCTTCATATGCAGTAAATCTAAGTGAAATTTTTGTAAGCACTCTGCTTATTTTACATTTAATAAAAAAAATATTATATTTTGGTTAGTAGCTCTCTATTTCTAACAGCGCTTACAAGTTTTTAAATAGTTTAACTAAGAAAACACCCACTTAATTTTGCAAGCGGACGATTATATCTTATAAGTAAGCACGTGCCGATATTTCTGAACTAATGCTTACAAATTTTTATTAACAAAATAAAATAAATGATACTTGAATTTTGTAAGCACTAGACTATGGTTTAAAAATATGTTTGTGCTGACGCATTGCATACGAAGCTTACAATTTTAGGTTAGCATAATGTTGGTTGGTAACGCTAAATTTTGAAAGTAGCTCATTACTCTAAAAAAGCTTTAAAAGAAGGTAACGTATGCTTTTTGTTGGTATCATGTACCGGAAATCTTTTTTTTTTTTTTGTAAGCACTTTGCTTTTTTCAAATTTAGTTCAAAAAACTGTATAACTATGTTAGTATCTCTTTATTTAAAACAGCGCTTACAAGTTTTTAGCTAGCTTAATTAACGAAAGTGATCGCCATTGTAGGTTAAGAGATCACTTGTATAATTTAGGAATCTGGTCTAGAGATCTATGTCGCTTCTGTAATGTTGCCGAGGAGACTCCATTACACCTCAGTCTGGAGTGTGACCGTCTCAAGTACCCTCGGGACATATTCTGAAATTTCTAGAGCCTCAAGGGTTAGTTGAGCTGTTGTGATGAGCTGAGGGTACAATATACCTACTATTCAAAAATCTATCTACCTATCTGTTAGGGATATTTAAACTAAATTCGTCAATAGCAGCTAAAGCTTATAAAAAAATATGTAAATTACTTGTGGTTTTTTCACAACATTTTTTTCACTAAAAATGGCCTTGAGCTCAATAAAATTGTTGAAAATAAAGTCGCTAATGTAATAAATCATTACTCGGTAACTCGGCAACCCTTTTAACTTTAAACGCAGCTAGTTCTTCCTTCTCATTGCTTATTTTCATGCCAGAAAATTACAGCACACAAAAAGGAATCAGCGTTTCTTATCAATAACTTATCACATAATTTTTTTTTTTAATTACAGTTTTTAAGTAAGATGGCATACATATGTTCAGTAACGCTTACATGTTTTTACTTATTTTTATGGCAGAAATCATCACTTAATTTTTTAAGCACTTACTGATGGTTTTTAATAAAGATTCTAGTGGCATATTGTATAGTATTGCACCTTCTAAATAGTTGTATGACATATATTATCACTTAATTTTGTAAGCACTCAATTACAGGCTTTAAATAAGCTGGTGCTGTCATATTTTTAGTAGAGCTTACCACTCTTGACTTAGTGTTATGACAAAAATCATCACACTATTTTGTAAGCACTTTCTTCCTGCTTACAAATAAGTTCGAGCTTATACGTTGAATGTGATGCTTACAAGTTTAAGGCCAGTTTAAACTTAAAAAATTAAGGATTTTCTAAGCAGCTTAATCTTTTAAAAACATTTGCAAAAAAAGTAATGTTAGAGCACCTGCTGACCAAATATGTCTTATTATTAAAATTAGTAATACATACTTGTATTTACAGGTATTCCATTCTCTCTTTTTATTAGGGTCATACTGCTGTCTAATTCTAGAAAACCCTTTACCGATTTTCGCTACATGTCATTGTATTGCATTTGCTTCTGTCTTTGCTTGCTTACAAATAGTTATGTACTAAGTAGTGCAATGCAAACACATTACAGCTCCCCCATCTATCTAAAGTCAATAGCAACTCATATAATCAAAAGTTTTCTATTCTTTTTTATTTTGCTTTTCCGTTTTCCGAGAACATTTTTATTAAATTTTCTCCACCCTTAGCGAGCTCGTATGCCATTGTGCCGCCATTCATTTGCCATTTATTGCCATTTAATATCGTAGAAAATTTTCACAAAATTAAATAAAAATTTTCAGCAGAAAAGCAAACACGTTTGTAACGTTAAGCCATCAATCAATCAGTGTGTAACAAAAAAACAAACAAGTGAACATACAACTGCACAAAGGAATGAGCTACTAAAAAAGGAAGTAAATGAATGAATGAATGAATGAGATAGACGGACGACAAAATAGCCAATCAAACTAACTTGGTTATAGAGATCGAACGGACACATGAAAGAAAGCGCAAACAAGCACATACCGTAGCGGACGCTGCATATCAGCTTACGTGCATATTGCCTTGC
>NW_016172925.1:0-12486 GCF_001687245.7 Rhagoletis zephyria
TCGTAATCGGTGTCGCGAAATGGGTGTTGTTGTTGGCCAGCTAATTTAATGCTTCGCTGCGCATCCGCATTGGCTGTGATCTAATCTAATAAGGAATAGCTGTAATAGCCTTAAAAAGCTACATAAATGCGCAAAAAAAACACAAATCTAATTTAATTTCACTTATCTGATGAACTCAAATGTGTACAAATCGCTGACGATTAGCGAGCTGTTGCATATCGCAGCTTAGTTATGTGATAACTTCTCATAGAAATTGCCAGGTGTGTGTGTGTAATTAATTTGCAAATTTTTGCTGCTTTTAAGTATGAATGTACCTANAATTTTTTTTTTTTTTTTTTTTTAATTTATGTTTCGACAATAAAATGCGCCATGGGTTGTTGATCCGCTGCGAACAACATTGACATAACTCGACTAGCAGAGATACACTGAAATAAAAATTATGAAATATATTATGGTTGTGGATGTAAAACTCGAAATTTATATCTCTTCTCACATCTCATCCACTTTATTTGCTTTTTGCATTCGCACACGTAGGTGAAGCTTTTCAATTTTAGCAATGAGGAATTCAGAAATTCTGCATAAAATTAAAACAGTATGGGTGAAAATTTGGAAAAATATAAAACAAAAAATAATTACCAAATTAATAAAAAAAAAAAAATATTGCAATGTTGAGGCAACCTTACCGGCCAATCGACGTTCAGTTCCTCGTAGTAAATTCCAGCCCGCGCTCTATCTACCATTTTAGCACCATCTGTGAACATTTTGGTTGGGCTGGATTTCATTCCCTTAGGCCCGGTGCACATCAGAGCGATATGATACGCGATACAATACGAAAGCGACATCGACATGCTGAGTAGGTACATGGCATGTGGTGGAAGCGATGAAAGCTGTGCACACTTGTACGACAGCGACACAGCTGCGACATAATATCACTTGCGTAACGGCCGTGCGACAGGGTTTGCTATCACACCGCAATTTCCCCACTACGAGATTTTTACGAATTTTTTTTTCCAACTTTTGTCTATGCATTTTAAATACAATGACCCGAAGTTATAGTCAAAATTAAGTCGACTCTAAAGTTTGAAGCAGGTTTCTGACTTAACTTTCAATAGGTTATCTCTTAAGATAGCTACTTGGGTTTACTACAGTTATCGATTTTTTCCCCCATATCCTACCCTAGTTTTTTTTTTTTGAATTAGGAGGCCCCTAGATAAATAGCCTGCAGACATTCAGAACAACAAAAACTAGACGTTTGATTTAAACAATGTTCGCTGGTTTGCGATGTGTAAAAAAAAAAATTTAAACAAACTGCAAACTTGAACTGTAGCATTTATGTAAATATTTTATCTTTCAGCTTCTTTGCTGACTTTATGTGTTTGTCTAAAAATAGGTCCGGCATCCATAAATTCATTCATTCATTCAATCGCAATCGCAGTTACCTGCATACATACATACATATGCATTTATGTATATAAAGCCACAAAGCCGTACGTACATCTCCTTTAAAGCACTTCAACAATGTTATAAAACTTTGGATTGCCAGCCATCGTAAATATTTTACACACCTCCAAAGTTGGTTTGCCATATAAGTCTGAATTTTTTGTTGTTGTTGCTTTTTGCAGTGATGATTTAGCATAAAATTTGCAAGATATGTTAATTTACTATGACAAAACTAACAGTACCGGTTTCGGGTTGCATGGGTGTGTGTGTGTGTGTGTGTGTGTTTGACCCTCTTTGGTCTGCAGCAGCCATTAAGAATTGAAAAGAGATTAAAAGAAAAAAATTTAATTTATGTATGTATGCATGCACATAAAATCACAATTAAAATGAAGATTATTATATGTTCCAGTTAACTATGTAGTTTTATTTTTTTCCCATTTAAAAATTTCATGACATTCGGCCTTGTTTAAAATATATATAAAATTTTGTATTGCATTGCGAAAATTCTGACCTATCTTTTTAGACAATTAGCAAAAAGTACATTCAGGTATTTACAGTTAATAAAATCCACTAAAAGCAAAATGGTGAATTGCTCTACACAATAAAGTTTAATTAACAATCTATTCACACCAAATTTCGCATTTGCAAGCACAACAGTAGTTGATGTGCGGGGGTGGTTTGAAAATAACAACTCATGATAATCCGGATAATTTTGTAAAAGCGCCAAAATACGGAATTTCACTCTGTACGTCATTGCGTATATTTTTTCTTCATTTATTTGTTGAACTATCAAAATGTTCTGGTAGGCTTACTGCTGGGCGGGTTTTCGCAGGCGCTCTCCTAAAAGCAAGCTTTCCTGGAAGAAGAGAGTAAAGAGCATGTCGGTAGCCTCAAATTACTGCGAATGAGCCTTTGGCAAGCGATATTGCTCCTCGCCAAAGATGGATTTCTGGCTCTATGAAACTATCATTAAACTAACTTTATTGAACGGTGTCCAAGGAGCTTAATAAGACAAATGCATGCCAAGTTCGATCTTAATTGGAATCAGTGGCATACTTTGGATCAATCCTACTCTGCCGTTTAAGGAAAGGCCGCTGAATGAGCGTTCGTTCGAAAACGCTAATGGAATGCCTGACGACTACTCTCTTAACAGAGATAAGTATGGACGATGAGTTAGCAAGACAGAGGATTGTCGCCGAGTAAGGGAAGGGTAAGAACTCCAATGGTTAAATATGGTCTGCTTCTGAACATATTTATGAGCTTTTAGTCAGTCAGGTGACTAGACCATGTGGCCAGGGGTAGACCGCCGGCAGCAACAGCAAGCTCTTAAAACTGAGCGAACCATGTCTCTCGATACTGGTAGGAGTTATAACTGTCCGATCTGCTGCTATGTGTTGACTGATTGGTTGATTGGTTGGTTACCAAAAAAAGGTAACAACATACGCAGTGTTTAGAAGTTATACAAGAGATGCTCCCCCGTTTCTTCTGCATTTGATGGGTTACAGCTGCGGCTAGAAGGGTTTGATTTCAGCTATCGTTTTGCCGCTTCACTACCCAAGACGCACTGTTCTCTTTGAATCATCTCGCGTATCACATTTATGCACAACCCAGCTTAACAACTTCCCTGTCCTCATACAATGCATTTTGTTAATGCCCCACGTCCAAAAAATATCGCGTACCGTTCACACCAAAAAATTTGTCGGAAATTGTACACAAAAATGAGTCACATGTGACTCATGAACTTATTTCAACACGCTCTCGTGAGTCACATATGACTCATTGGACAGGGAAGTTGTTAAGGTTTAAACTCCCTGGGTCACACCTCTTTCTCACTACCATAGAAAATTCGGAAATTGCGAATACTCGCGTGACTAGCTACATTATGTCAATACCACTTTGCCAAGAAGAATACATTTTCTGTGCAATTTTTGAACCACCCTTTCGAGGGGCTTGTTAACCAGTAACAGTCTCTAAAATAGTCCTAAAGTGTAATAAAGTTCAAAGTGTCAGCGCAAAAGCACCGCACTGCTCTAAATGTGAAGTGGCAAACAAGAAGAGTTAAGTGTAAATGCTCGCTTGTGAGCATTTCGGTTTGAGGCGTGAGCAATTCATCAAATTTATTGCTTTCGAAAATTGGCAGTTGGTAGTTAAACAACAATAAAATCGAACCGTAACAATTTCAGTAATGGTAAAGTTTTGAAATAGTTTTTTTTTTTTTTTTTGGTTTTTTTTTTAATGCTTGTAATCAACACTTGGCACGATGTTCAAAGGGATTTATGTTTATATACATACATACATACACAACGTCTAAGTCAATAATTGTGGCAACGAGTACGTACTGCTTGACGGTCTGTGGCAGCAATAAATGCCAACACCTTCATTCGCTTACATACAAACATACATACATATTTATATGTTCTTACATTTGCTTGCAATTTATAGCCAATTTGGCTTACTATGTTATTTTTGGTAGCACATAAATGCATAATTTTCGTGCATTAAAAAGGCATAAAAACACAAATAATTTGTTGTGGTGCAGAGTGATGTTTGAAATTGTGCAAACATGTGGCCGCCAACTAGCCCTACATAATTTTGGGTTAAAAAGTGCACTAGCCAACTCACTGCTCTAAGGCTATACGTACTTAAGTATGCCTCAAAAAGCGAGTGTGTGTGTGTGTATGTGGCGGCCATTGTCACTGCCACTGCTACATGCTACCTTTTTTGCAATGCGCAATTTATTTAATTTTTTTTTCTTCTACAAAATATATTCTCGATTTTCCACTGTCGAACACACGCTTTGACTGCTGCAACTGTTGTTTACTTAATAATTAAATTGATTTATGTGACTGATTGATGTTTGAGCAGCAGCAGCAGCAGCAGCAGCAGCAATAACGGTATTGTTGCCACTATTGTAATGTGGCATGAATGGCACTTAAGAATGCTCCAACAAGCATTGGCGGTGGCAATCAAGCGCGCTGACATGACGCCCAACCCATTTTTTGCAGTCAACAGCTTATGACGCTTTAGTAAACGAACAAAAAAAAAAACGTTGAAAAAAATTGAAAACAATAAAATCATTAAAATTGCACTTCTCGCGCTTGAGTCTTAAGCAATTGTGAGCGCTAAAGCTTTGTCTTTGATATTTAGGTTGATTTTCACAACTTTGTTATTTACTCGATGGTTAATTGGAAAGGTTAAGGGCAGTCTATTGATTGTAGTGAGCTGAGCTGCTTGGGTTAATGAATGGCCTGTGAGAATGTCAATACATACATATGGACATATGAATGTGCATAGTAGCTGCATAATATCAAAAATTAAAATTATTTAATGGATAAACTCTTAATGTGGGAATCGAGGGTAGCTTTGCTTGTTTGCTTTTTTTTTTCTTGCTAGGCAGACATTAAAAATCATTCAATTATTCTTCTGCTATGACAAAGTTTTCATAAAAAGCCATCTTGCGTTCAGAGGTGGCATACGACTTTAGTTTTCTCTATTTGTGTGACATCATGACGCACTCCTTCACTTGTTAGAGTATCTTGGCTATTTTCTTGCTTTTGAAAGTCTAGCTTAGCTGTTAAACAATAAAAGCGCCCACTTACATAAAGTGGAAATGCAACCTTTTTAGTTTTTATATTCCAATCTTGAGTCTCCAAGTATATTAGATTCAAATAAATGCAGTTTACCGAGACTATGTTAATTCAATTTCCCCTTTACACATCTCTGCATACATAAATATTTATGTATGTTAGGGTGGGTAATTTTTTTTTTGACTATGCGCGTATAGTATAGGAGGATTCTACCTGCATTTATAAGCCAAAATCCATTTGTAGTTTGCCAAATTGCGAAAGTAGGTTTCGAGGAAAATGTGCGAATCTTCACTATTGCGCCAACTGGTGGAAGTTTTAAGAAAAACATAAGTGCTTAAATGGATTTCGCATACCAAAAAACCCCTTATAGCATAGTACAGGGTTGTACAAAATTTAGGCACGTCTTTACGACACCACAGCAAAATGCTAAGAAACCTATTTTCGCAGTTGGGCAAACTCTAAATTGATTAGAGACCCATGGTTTCTTCCGAAAATTTGCTAAGAATTACACGTAGAATACTTCTGTGATATAGGCGTATATTTAGTCGAAAAAATCTCCCATACAAAATGACCCGCCCTAATGTATACACAACCTATATATGTATAACTACATGCACTCGTGGGTGATGTAAGTTGGCAAAATGATTTCAATTAGCAATTTAAAATCAACTTTTGCGCATATAAAATGTTTTTGAGCGTTGAATTGTCAACAGATTTAAATTGGAGCTTTCTATTCGTTTGCCAACAACTTGTGGACACTTACATATGTATACATACATACACCTACATACATACATACATACATAACTACAATGCATTTAGAAATTTTTTTCCTCTGTTCACAACATTTATTGTTATTATTGTTATTATTATTGTTGCAATAATCTTACATGTCTTTGCTTTGTCTGCTCTTCTACTTGTAGCACAAGCATTGCAATCGCACTGACTGCTTTGGTGACAACTGCCACAGCAACAACAGCAACAGCTGCAACATCAACCACTGCAACAATACAGCAACAACACAGCGCTGTAGTCTCGGCTGCCTTAGCGCCACAAACAACAATACCAATCCCCACAGACCAGTGTCCACCATCCATCAACAATATAATTGGCTTGAATAATGAGACGAATAATAAAGCGAATAGCAGCAGCAGCAACAGTGCAGGCACAAGCAACTGCAACAACGACAACAATACGAATACTACTAGTGTTGATGAAATGAACGATTGCAGCAGCCGTGGCAGCAACATGAATGCCACCAGCAACAACATTAACATCGAAATCAGCAAAAGTGGCGGCGACAACAACATGAATGGTGATGGCGATAGTAGCGGCATTGTTGGTGGCGGCAGAGGCAGCGGCAGCTATACTGGCAGTGACAGCAGCGGCAGCACTACAATCATCCTTTCTGGCACGAACAGTAGCAGCGCCAGTGGCAGCAACAGTTGCCACAATAATCACAATAATCAACAGGAGAACAAAAGTGTGGCAACCATGCAATGTGGCTTTCGAATACCCACAGCTTTGCCAGCGGCAACAACTATGCCAACAATGTCTAATGTGACAGCAACAGCAATGGCAGCGGCTGCAGCTGCAGCCGTGGCAGCCACTGATAATTTTATCATCTATCAGCAACAGCAACAACAAATGCATAAACAACATCAGCAACAACAACAACAGTTGCAAGCACAACAGCAACAGCATCAGCAACAGTTGCTACAACAACAGCAACAACATTTTGATGCGGCAATAAAGACATACGAACGTAGCGAGCAGCCGCAGAGTATCGACATGAATTTCGGCGGTAATGGAGGTGGTGGTGGCGCAGGTGGCGTAGGTGGAGGTGCTGGCCTGATTATGACCGCCGGCATTGGCGCTGGCTGTGGTGTTGGTGTCAACGTCGGTGTTGGTACTGGTACTGGCGCTGGTGGTATACTCAGCGTGGGCGGTTGTGCCTCAAGTGCGATTGGTGGTATTCACAGCAACTTGGAGAGCGAATATAGCGCCATGGTCGCATCGGTGTACGAGCATGAAACTGCCTTGTAAGTAGATATTATATAATATTGTTTACTATTAATGTAGTGTTAATTGAAAGGATGTCATTTTTTATGATAGAAACTATTTTATAATATAATTTTGACTGGGTGTTTTGGATTTAAAGATTTATAAAATGTTAGTGGGTGAGCCTAGCCAACTCAGGTCAATTAAGATACCCAAGAAATGCTTCCATAATACTATATTTGCATAACCTCAAACCAAAAATTCTCATATTTTGTCGAGCACAGTCGGCCTATTTAAATGGGACTGGATCGCCTAGGTGTACGTATTAAGGAAAGATCCCCTAGAGTTTTGCATAGCTTTCCTGTAAAGTATAATGCATTGTTATACCAGCTTGGTGGTCATATATCCCAATGTGTATTGATTTTTTAGTTCCCCCTGCATGGCTTCTTGGTGATCGATGGAGCTTTCTATAATCGCGGACGAAAGCAATAAGTACGACACTCTTACAACGTGGCCTTCACCGCTCAATAACTAATATAATGGATTGACTTCATGCTTTATAGCAGAGTTAGTAAAACAAAAACCTTGGACCCTCATAGCTCTAGGCAGCCAGACTTACAGGGCCAACTAACCATTCCGAAACTGAAATCGCATTTAAAAGAAAAAGTCTAGTTTTCTCTGCCAAAATTAGAATATCTCATCCGAAGTGAAGTACGTAGCTATAACTCTTGATTCAAAACTTATTTAGTTAGAAAAACTGTGCACATTTTATTTTTGAGCGTACCAGGGCCGCCTTTAGGGCAGGGCGAGAGGGGCGGTTGTCCTGGGCGCCGAATTTTTTTATTGCATAAAATTTTCGAATGTGAACTTCCTTCATCTATATCGTGCTTACGTCATACAATGCTCGATGAACCAACAATACGGTATTTGTAGATAATTTTCTCAATGCCTAACTTTCGGCTTCTGCTCGGAATAATAACCGGACCATTGGTAATATGGCTACGAACCTACGAACCCTATATACAGACTTCTATAGAAGCTGTAGAGATGAGAAGACATATAGCCGGCTCACGTATTCCAGGATTTAGTCTGATATAGCCCGAAGTCGTTCCCGTGCACAGCACTTCGGATAAATCGCCTCAAATTCGTTGGGGACCAATGCTGTAATAACTTAGATAGTTTACACTGAGCTCCATTAGATGCTCTACCAGGATTCGTAAACAAATCAGTATAGGTTAAGGACATGCAGAAACTGTACTGGACCTGATTAAATGTGTTTTTGTATTGGCTAAGGTACTTTAGCGACTACATACTTATGCATAATATTTTATTTTATTTTCATAGAAATTGTCTAACAGTGAGCCTCAGTATCAGTTTTAAAAGTAAGCCTACTTAGAAGAACTCATTGGTTCTAGTCTAGGCACTAAATAATTCGTTTCAACAGGGATAAAGTTGAAGCTTTCAATAGTCAATTAAGCATCCTGAGAGCTATGTTAGACACGACGTTCACATTACCGCTAGAGTTGAGTGTACGGAAAGTAGAAGAAGAAAGACCCCGAGGAGTTTCTTCACGGATGGGTTGAGGCTGACTAAAGGATAAGTGAAGGTGTTTTTTGCTAAAAGCTTTTTTTTTAATCTCGAATTGTGATCTCCAACAAGCTACGTTTTAAGCTAATAGTATAATGCCTAACTTTCCCTTAGGTTATTATGTCCTTGCCAGACTCATATGGGTACCAGACCTTGGTGATGTTACAGAAAGCTTCGCTGCCGCATAGAGCATTGCTAATACCAGATTAAAACTTTTCACTTCCGAAAAGCTTTTCCTATCCTAAATCTCATTTTTCATATGTATTAAACAAAATCTATTTATCTTCTCTTCTTCAACCCCTAAAGCACTGACGAAGTATTTCTTCCACTCACCTAACGCTTTTTAAAAATTGCCTCAAAATGAATTTGTCGTACAATCTTAATTAATTGTATGAATTTTTACTATTTCTACATAATTCATATATGTACTCCTAAATGGTTTTACACTCTTCTCGTTTTGGTATTACAAATATTTATATGTTCTTTGTGCTAATTTTCCGCCAAACGTCAATCAAAAATTCGTACTGAAATCGGTCAATTTGCCACAACCAACCACACCACCTCACCGCACATAAATAAATGCTATGTGCAATGCGTGCATATCGCAAATTTCATGCCGGTCGAGTTTAGTCTTAAGGCTACGGGCGTATTTAGTTGTATGTACAATATATATATATACACAGCTGTTTACATATTCGTTCATAATTCCTCGTCATTTCACAAATAAATAATTCACATTTACACAAATCCGCGCAAGCACGCAGACGCTTTGTCCGATATGCGATTAAAATCAACAAAGTGTTTCACAGAGCTTACCTTAAAAGTATAACCCACATATGGGAGGAAAAAAACTTCGCTTTGGCGTTTTTTTTGAGACGCTTCTATTTCTGCCGCGCAGTGCAGTGAAGCGAGAAAATCAGGTGGAAAATGAAGGTACGCGCGCGCGCCAAACTTGTAAGCGCGCGCACACACACACACACGCACACGAGCATTTATCACACTCAAATTCGCAAATCCAAAAACAAATATTTTTTTTTTACTTCTATACAACTGCAAATGTACTTACATACTTACATTCCTTAGTATATGTCAGTTTGTATGTTTTGTAGCCAAATTTGTGCATTGCTGCGTGCAATTGTTGTTACCTTCTTTTATGGCTTGAATTACTTGTAGCAACAAATATTGGCGCAATTGGGTTCCCTACAGTAGCTAGCGCTTCAGTTTAGCCTTTTTTTTTTAACTTTGCCTTTTTAGCTTTACTTGCAATTCGTTTGCCATATTTGTATAATTGCCGACAAGCTGGCGAATGTGTAACGCTTTTCATTTGGTTACCTGCATGTCGTCGGTGGTTACTTGAGTACTTTAGTGCTTATAAGTGCATAAGTATATTTGTTTACACTTTTGTATGGTTCACATATGGACTTACAAAGCGAGCATAAGTAGAATGCGCTCGAAGAATTTATATTTGAATTCGTTTGTGTATGAGTTTTCGATTTCGATGCAAATTCTCTTCATGGTTGAGTGAATGGCGCCAAGTGGAAATGTAAGATATTTGAAGGCTGCGTGTTTGGTGAAACTTTAGAAATTTTTTGTTAAACAAATAAATATTTTTGATTAACGTTCAGCTTTTCTGCTTTATATTGTTTGTCTTTTTTTTATGAGGCCAAATTTGCGTTAACCCAGCAGAAAATCTGTAATTGTTTCGTATGTTTACAAGTGAACATTTCTCGACTAGTTCAAGGTTTTTTTCAGGATCATTTCGGGTTTAATTCGCAACTTGTGTAGGACAATTTCGGGACCTTTGCAAGACTGTTTCAGGACCATTCTGGCACTTTTTCGGAATCTTTTCGGGACTATTTTGGATCATTTTGGCACTAGTTCATGACGATTTGGGGACTAGTTAGGACTATTTCAGTACCATTTCGGGATAGTTCACGACTGATTTAGGTCCATTTTGGGCCTGGTTCAGAACTTGTTCGAGATACTGGTAAACCGGTTACTGTACCGGTACAAAGTTTTATATGTGGTTCGAACGACTAAACCGAACCGCACCGTTATTTGGAGTGGTTTGCAGCCCTGTAGCTCGTTTCTGTAAAAATTGTCTACAAAGGGAATTGAGATATGAATTCGTCGCCCTGTTCTCTACTGCTAATAAGTAGTTGAGAATGACGTATATTCTCTCTACCAGTAGAGAAATAATCGGTAGAGAAGAGTTACAAAAACGAGCTACTCTTTTGAAGTATACTAAACAAAAATATATATATTTAAAGTATTCTATTTCCATGTAGTACATGTAGTACTCGTTACATTTCGTCCAATATTCGCTAATTTTATTTTTTTTATTTTTTATTCTCTCATTACAGCAGTGATCGTGCCTACGTAGCCTCGGACCTGACATGCATGTACGTTAGCGATGAGGAGGATAAAAATTAGTTTCCGGTGAGGCATTTCAACTAAAGCTGACGACGAAACACTTCCACTAACACAAACACACAAAACATACATAAATGTATGAGAATTATCATAAAGAATTATAGAAATCATTGTGCAAAAATTCTGGTATGTAAATCATAAGGAATGTAAAAATTAGGGCAAGTTTTTCTATAAACGGCCTTTACACAGTAAAGAATGTGATTTTGAAAAGGGAAACTTTTTATATGTATGTTTGTGTTATTGCACGAGAAAAATAAAAACATGCAAACGAAAAAAAAAAAATGTAGTGAAAATCGAGCCCTAAAGTGCCGGCTTAGATATACAAATATACAAACATACATACAGACATACATATGTATATGCTTATATAAATTTAAATATATTTCCTTTCTACATTTTATTTATGTAAGACAAAACTATCTACTTGTTTATTTTATTTAAGTGTAAAATTAGTTAATAACACTAACATTCTTACAAACACATACTTATATACATATGTAGTTTTCTATGCAAAAGCTTTGAAAATTGGCTTGGCTAGTCGAAGAGCAAATAAGACGAAATTCAGGCGGAAAAATTCGTATTTTACACGAAAGCATGTACCCTTTCAACTAACTTACTTTTCATATGAACTCACACAAAAAAAAAAATAATTGGATTTTTTTCCAAAAAGTTTAGCTTTGAAGGCTAAATATTTCCACTTTTTTAATCTTGGATTTTTCAAATAAAATAAAGTTTTAATACACTATTTTAGTGCATAAATTTTCTAGAAATTTAATTAAGGTAATGTTTTAAATATTCAGAAAAAGTTAAAAATGTTAATCAAGTTCTAAAAAGTTGTAAGACTTAAGTTTGTGGAATACAGCAAACATATTTCAGAAGAAAAAATTATCAAAAATTAAATTTTTTCAAATTTTTTTTTAATTTTAATTTTTAAATTTTATTTTACTAAAAATTTTTTTTTTCATTTTTGATTTCCTTGTTGTTTAAAGCTTTTTTGTGTTTCTCAAGGGCGGCTCTCGTCTAGAAAAGCAAGAAAAGTAAAAACTAAATTTATCAGCAAATAAGTTAAATAAAATTTATTAGGTAAACGAAAAGTATCTATGCTTAAAAAAAAACCAATTTCCTAAAAAGTTAATTTTAGAAACTCAAATTTTTTGTATAACAGAAGAAATTGGTTTAAATACTTTATGAAATAAAAAATCATTGAATTTTCAATGAAAATTTATAAAAAAAAATTAAAACATTTAATTTTTTCAATAAACAACGTATTTAATTAAATTAATTTTAAACACCTTCAAACATTTTTTTAAATTTTGATTAAAAATGAAGGCGTTTCAAAGCTTTGTCTATGATATTTTGTACCACATAAGTTTCTCTCAAAATTGTATCCAAAAAAAAAAAATAAGTAGAAATATTTTTGGATAAATATTTAAGCTTT
>NW_016172926.1:0-110 GCF_001687245.7 Rhagoletis zephyria
GCGTTACCCAGGGTGCACCACGCGGAGGCGACCTGCTCTACACCCCTCCCCTAGCATTGACAAAGGTCGGCTCATTACCTCGGTTAAGAATAAATAAATTGTTTTTATTG
>NW_016172926.1:284-12484 GCF_001687245.7 Rhagoletis zephyria
TTGTTCTTAGTGATAAATTCAAGAAATGACTCACCTCTAGAATTGGTGTCCGAGCTACCCCAAACACAGTGATGGGCATTGGCGTCACAGCTCATTACTAGTTTCAGCTTTCTCCTTTTGCAGTACTCCTCTAGGGCTATTACTTCCCTTGTGGCCATCTCACAGCAGTCGCCTGGGAGGTAAGCTGAAGCGAGAACGACCTCTTGTTCTCCCATTTGAGTGGGCACTTTAGTCCATACAGCAGCTAAGTCCTGTTGTGTCAACTCTGAAATGGGAACAAAAGTCATGTTATTACGTAGTAATATGGCCGCTCTGGGCCTGCAGTGTGTGGTATCGTAAATTATCTAACCATCACAGTCGTTTAGGCCTTTAATAGCCCCGGCGAAAACCCACGGTTCTTGGATGAATGCGACATCCAAGAGTTCTGTTTTGAACCTCCTGCATAAAACATCAGAGGCCGCCTTTGCATGATGGAGGTTCACTTGCAGGCACTTGATGTGCCTAGGCCTATCGCTTGGGGGGTTTGCCATTTTTCGGCCTTGAAGCCCGCTTGGCCATCTTTCTCCTCCATCGAAATCTCCCCTCGACCTTGTCTCTGATTCGCATTTAGCGGAGGGCGGAAGGGATTTTGGGCGAAAGGGGCCTTTGATTTCTCTGGGCTGGAAGGTACCCTCTTTTCCGTGCCAGGAGTGCCTTCTGAGCAGCAGGGCCGCTCTATGGACTCCTGGACAGGTGCTTTTTCCTTCTCCGCCGCCCCTGACTGCTCTGAAGGTAACCTTTACAGTCCCTTGGGTACGTCCTTGGAACCGCAAGGTCCCTCTTTGATGCACGCACTTTGTGCAGTGGAGGAGGAACTGGCTATAGCAGGCTGTGTACCCTTCGGGTCTGACGACTCAGTCGTCTTCCCTTTTTTATGGATGCGCACCCTGCCATATCCATAATTGACTAGCCTGTCGAGTGTCTCCGCTGAGTGCGGGTCAACCGCTAGAGTGAGCTCAGTGGTGGGTCCTTTCTGTACCCTGTTGAGCACCCTCCAGCTACCTACCCGCAGCCCTTCGTTCTGACCCTCGACAAGGCCAAGGATACTGTCCACTGGAGTGGTTGATGGCTCCGGAAAGTACCCAACGTATACACTGGGTTTGGGCACGTAAGTGGCATTCATTGCCACAATTTCCGCGCCCTTCCAAGGCTTCAGGGTTACCTTGCGCAGCCATTCCAGCGTTTCAGCGTCTCCGCAGCCAAAAATATACTATTGTGAACAACCTAAACGAGCAAAATTCACAATAGTGCTATTCTTCGCCGAATGAGTGCCATAATACCAAATGAAAATTCGTTCGATCAGCACTTTCGACTACAGTCGAAGATCGAAAGAAACTCATAATAGGGGCCAAAGTATCACGTATTATCAGTTGGGCAGTTGCAACAATGTTGCCATTTTTCATCAGTACGGCAGTAATGCACTTTTATTACGTGCCTCGAACAAGCCCCTACTATGTTTATTTTTTTTTCCTATTTAATTCATGGTGAATTGTAGGTGCAATCCCGTATTCCTCGGACTCGGACTAGTAAAACTGTCAAAAAATAAAAATTCAACATAACCTCCAAATTTTGATTGTAAATTTTTGCTTATTTTGTATGTAAACACATCCAGCTCACACATGTAAATAACCAAAAATACTTTCAAATTCATTAGAATCCACTTAAACAAGTAATTAAATACTTTTCAACATGAATTAGCAGAGTGCACTTTTCTTTTGTTTAAAATTTGGTTGTCAAACACACTACAGCTGATCGTTTTACACATTCACCAGAATTTACCATCAAAAAATTCTCGGACTAAAACTGGTAACTTCTGACAGAGAGAGAACCGTATTTACTCTCTTTTTTGTCCTCTCAATAGTCAGAGAACCGATTACGTGATCGCTTTCCAGTAAAATCTGACTGATTCTGACTATTTCTGACTAGTCCGGACTCGTACGGGATCGCAACTTATATTAAGGTGATGTCACTTACATAACCTCACTTTTTCTACATGCCAATTGCGGTCATGCATTTTCGGGTAGTAGAAAAAGGGGGAAAATATAACTTTTTGGGTACTATTTACAATACATATATATATCAGTGGACCCCACACCAGTTAAATGAAGCTTGCATCTCTCAAAAGAAATTATTATTACTTAATTTTTATATTTTCGATCAAATATATTGAGTGTAATAATTATTATTCAGTTTAATTTTTCTACCTTAAAATTATTATTTGTAAAGCTTAAAAGGCCGCTCGGTCGTACCACACACATATCGTCGCCTGGGTAAAAGATTGTCGTAAGCGCAATTTTGACGATTTTTAGTTCTAGATGCAGTTATATATTTTGAAATAAGGTCTTTCGATTGGTGTTATCAGTTTTCAGATATCTCCTTTAGTTTCCGAGATATTGACTACAATTTTTTCTATAATTTAGTTAGTGATGCAGCCATATTAAAATAATCACCATTTTTGGATATCTCCTTTAGTTTCCGAGATATTGACTACAATTTTTTCTATAATTTAGTTAGTGATGCAGCCATATTAAAATAATCACCATTTTTGGATATCTCCTTTAGTTTCCGAGATATTGAGTAAAAAGTGTCGTTAATTTAGTAGAAATTTTGATCACATTTTGTCATTTCATACAAAGTGGCTGCCAAATTGCGGACAAATGGCGCTTACGACAAAATTTTACTAAAGAAAATCCTTCATAAACTCAAAACTAATTAACAATGAGCATTAAAAATTAAATAATTTAAGAGTTTTGTGAACTAGTAACATTTTCAGAGAATTGTATTCCAAACTTAAATCGCGATTTCCCACAACCTACCGAAATTAACATACGACAATCTTTTACCCAGGCGACGATATGATGATGATTAAAACTTAAAAATAATTTGCAAATACCTAACTCACTGTTTATTCGATGGTGAGAAATTCTTTTTTAATATTGCCTGATAATAAAAAGACAATAACATGACCATCGAAAAAGAAAATTAAATTAAAAATGGCTACGTTATGATTATTAAAATTTCAAAAGATGACCATCGAAAAAGAAAATAAAGTTAAGTAAGTTAAGTTAATCAATACTTATTTGCGTGATTGAGTTATTTGCAAATAAAAATTTAACTCAGAGTTTATACGGCAATACCATTTTGCAAATTGTTATTTGCAAATATTACGTGCGTATAAACGTAGTAAGTGATACCTACGCATACTTTTTTCACAAAATTGTCTGCTCCATTTTGCCCAGAAATAAAATTGGTATGAATGGAGTAGGCATTACTGTATCGCTGGTATGCCGAAATTGCCAAAAATACAACAACCACCCTCTAAGTGACCACGGTTGGGAGAATACAGAAGGTGGCGCCGATAGCAATACCGCTAATCGGCTCTCAGTGAATTTGACAGAGTCAGTTGTTTTGCTAACGTCACAGTCAAGGCGAATTTATACAAGGTGGTGTTGATGGCGAATTTAGATTTTCGGCGAGGTACGTCTTAATGTCAAAATGATGTGTTTGTTGTAAAATGAATTCGCCTTGTTTACAACAAACACATCATTTTGACATTCAGTAGTACCGCGGCGAAAATTTAATTCGCCATCAAGAGATGACAGCAGTAGTGATGTGCTGAGTCAATACTTTTAAATATCCAATACTCTCGATACTCGGTACCGCAACATTTATGCGCACATAGGCCAAAAATGTGGAAAAAACGCCTATCAAAACCCGAATGTAGGAGCCAATAGAGCTTTTAATACTGATTCAAATGAAACATGTATGTATATATGTCGGTTTGAGGCCATAATAGAGAGAAACTCTTAGGTTGGTGTTGTGCAATTGTTGTTGCAGCAAACTCGGAGAGAGCGAGTTTGGCGACTCTCACAGCAAACTAATTTTGTTTGGTCAAACTGCAGCAAATTCGGTGTTGTCATATACAAAAATTTTAAATTGTGCGCGTTATGTACATCTGAAATTCTCATTTCGTGTTGGCAATAGCCATGAAAACCATAATGAACGTGCATCCCTGTGCCAAACTCGACATAACCACCTCCGAGCAAACTAAGCAGCCGCCATTTAATTTGGCAAACAAAAGTTTGTCTGCATAACACCGACCTTACTTGTTTGAAGCATTTTTGTTCCAGCTTAAGCCGAAATTAGTCAAGAACGCAGAACGTATACTTAAACGCAGTCTATATAAGCAGAATTTAGTCGATTACAGTGGCTACACACGACGAACATGTGCGCGCACATGCGCGGCTTGCGGTGCGTGGTCGGCGTTTGTAGGGCAGTTCACGAGCATGCTCGCAAAAAATCAAACAATTTTGGCGCGTATTAATAGTCCAGCAACTAAGTCGAAACTAACAAAGTTGCAACTGAAATTTAAGTACCAACTTAAAATTTACCTCTATTCTTTTCGCATTTCACACTTCTACTAAGTAGTTTCGACTTAGTTTACGATGTAGCAAAACGAGTGTGAAAATGTATCGATTTTTCTTTACGATATTTTGGAAAAATTACATTTTTATTAAATAAGATCAAGTTTCATCATCCGTTTATGTAATTTTTATTTTCATTGCATGATTATGCAAAAGAATAAGGTATCATTTTCTTGTTAATTGTGTGAAATAGCCAGAACAACCGCAGTGATGTGAAGTCGATGTTTATCGAAAGCATGCTGTGAAACATACAAATAGTAGATATCTAAATGTTATGCACAAATTTACTTTAAAAGAACTAGCATGAAACTGACTTATTATTTGCAAATTTATCGAAATTACTCCAATTATAAAATTGTGATGTAGCTATATTCGAATTGTAATACGCATTTAATTTCATCTTCCGATTAAAATGGATCCATCTTTGTAAATTTTAATTGGAGATTATTCAATATTATCAAAATCACCCTTTACCAACTTAATTTTTACATATTTCGTCTGTTTTCCCTTAATTTGATTAAGGGCCAGTTGTCCAATGTCTGGTTATCACTATCTACCAGTTAAACATCATTATCGGCGATTTCGACATCATGCATATAACATGTGATCGATAAAGCAGTCGTTGCATTTAACCGGAAGTTCTGCCTCCGATTTGTGTTAACCAGATATTGATCAACCGGCCCTAAATACTTCTTCCTAGTTACGTCTTAGTTGCAGCTGCAGCCGAAACTAAATTTTAAGTTGGTACTTGGCCAGAAAAGTCGAAACTAAGGCGACTATGAATAGCTTTAGTTGTGACTTGTAGCCGGTTGTTCAATGTCTGTAGCCCGTTTCTGTAACTTTTCTCTACCAACTATTTCTCTACTGGTAGAGAGAATACGTCACTCTCACCTACTAAGGGCCTGTGCCAATTGATAGACAAGTTCTCTGGATAGTAAATTTTTGACAGCTATGAGGTGAATAAAAATGTTTGATACGGCAGGGCTAGTGAAAAATTTGACAGCAAGCATTATCAAGAAGAAGAACGAACAACGCACGTATACACATATATTAAAGAAAACAAAAGCGAGTGGAAATAAAAGAAAGGAAGAAAAAAAAAAGAAAAGGAAAAGCCGAGGACAACCTAAGATGCATTTTTGTAGTCTTGTTATCGCCGTTCATAATGCTGCTTAGTATTTTGGAATAAACGTCTTGTTGCATGTACATAATACCCTAAAACGACATATGTTTTTATTGGAAACAATTGTACACGGTTTTAAACATTTTTGTGAACACACTTACCAGACGGTTTTGACGTGTTTTTATTTCTAATATTACTGCTAAAAGGTCTAATAAATGCATGGATTTCAGTTCCAGAAGGATTGAAATCATCAAAGGCAAATATTTTCTATATAATTGCTGCATTTTATAAATTGCAAACTCGATAGTCTTCTTGTGCATCAAAGCAACTGTCAAAAATTTCCAGCAGTAAAAAGTTACGAATTGGCACAGCAGAAATGTAAAATTTTCTCACCATAGTAAAAAGTTTTTCCACCATAGAACTTTTCTATCAATTGGCACAGGCCCTAATTAGCAGTAGAGAACAGGGCGGCGAATTCATATCTCAATTCGCCTCGGTAGAGAATTGTTAGACTGCTTTTACACAGTTCAAGTATTGAATTCAATTCTGCTCGCATGTGGAAGAGAGGGGGTGAGAAGAAAAGGGGCGAGTACACATGCGTCTGTACCGTCAAGTCGTTTCAACTTTCTTGCTTTGCTTTTGGCATCTTCGTTGCTTCCCATTTAAAGAACCAAAAACTTGAATTCAACAGAATTGAAACGTGTAAAAGCAAATAGAAAACACAAAAGAGAATGAGCAAGAATTGCTTTCAAGTACTTGAATCATGTAAATCGGGTGTTACAGAAACGAGCTACTGGTTATCACTACCACTACACTATCGACGATTTCGACATCCTGCATGTAACATGTGATCGATAAAGCAGTAGTTGTGCTTAACCGGAGCTTTTACCTCCGATTTGTGCTAATCAGACATTGAACAACCGGCCCTTAGAATAGTTTCGACTTAGGGCCGTTTGCACCATGTCTAGTTAATTCTAACTCCCAGTTAAACATCTTTATCGACGTTATCGACACCCATCATATAACATGTGATCGATAAAGCAGTAGTTGTGCTTAACCGGAGCTTTTCCTCCAATTTGTGCTAATCAGACATTGAACAACCGGCCCTTAGAATAGTTTCGACTTAGTTGAGTACTAAATATGACTATGAATATGCGCCTTTGATTTTCAGCGAGCATGCTCGACGTTTGAAGCGTGGTTTGCGAGCATAGCATTGGAAACAAAAACAACAACCTCATAGCTGAAATACAATGCCGGCGAACTGCGAACTCACCACAGCGAAATTCGCGCTGTCAAAATTAGAACACCCGCAAGCATATGAAATTGAACACAGCCAAATCGAAATGCGAAGTTCGCTTGGCGGCGTTTCATGGCGATAGATTTATTTCTATCGCCCTGCTGGGTGATGACAGCTGTGCGTGCCAAAGGTGGCCGTATTTGTTTTGTGCTTTCAAAGTTTTAAAAGAAAACAACCTAAACACGACTTTTTTTTGTTGTTTGAAAAATATAGTTGTGGATTCGTTAAATCTGGCTTGAAACAAATTATTTATAATAATCTTTCTTTGTTTTACATTTATATTTGTTATCATTTCCTCATTTCTAAATATGGTTTAGTTTTTTCTAAATATGGTCACCCAAATTATAAAGGCGACCAAATGGGATCAGCTGTTTTCGCTACCGCTCTAATTCTGTTTAAGTAGGCGAAATAGCTGGGCGAACGGTGAACGCCAGCATCGCCCAATTCGGCGAAGTTTGCCGTTCGCCGGTATTGTATTTCAAGCAATATTTAGTAAACTTCTGCATATTTTTGGAACACAACTATACAATTAAGAAAGATAAATTTTTCAAAGGGTAAATTATTGCCGCTATAATATATATTAACATAGATAAGTATTTACATACATCAAAATGTGCTTATGTACATATGCTTATATATAAATATGTATATTTTGGGTGTAGCACCTGTCGGCAAATGCTTATTGATCGATTTATGACTTATAATTGTTCGTTATAAACTATAGACAAAAATGGAGAAACGTTATTTGGAAAACCCATTCCCTGACTTTGTCAGTGCGGAAAGTACATCAATAGAATTTGACGAAGAACACGTCAAGAATCTTATTTGCACCTATGTTGATGCAATTTTGGAGAGTTGTCAACCAGGTAACGCAGATGAAGACCACAGGGGCGACTTATATGTTGGAAACGCGGGAATAGCCTTCATGTTTTGGAAAATGTCAAGATCGGAAAAGGCCAGAGAACTGTATTCGGCACTTGAGCACGCAGAGACATTTATACGCAATGCGAAATGTAACGCAGATCGATATAAAAAACGTTCAGCGGAAAGGTACTCATTTTTATGCGGAAATGCCGGAATTTATGCTGTATCTGCTGCAATCTCTCATGATTTAAAACATATGGAAGAGTTGTCCAACGATTTGCAGAACTTTAAAGCCGGAATCCCTTCCAGTAAGGAATTTATGCATACTAAATATGGTTGCGATGAGGTTTTGGTAGGTCGGGCAGGTTTTTTATCCGGTTGTTACTGGTTAAATGATATACTTTGTGAGAAAAAAATTACAGATGACGATATAACATCCATTTGTCAAATGATAATTAACAGCGGGAGAGAGTATGCTAAAAAGACTAAAGCGCCATTACCTCTTATGTATCAATATCATGGCACAGAGTACTTAGGTGCTGCGCACGGCCTATGCGCTATTCTGCATATGTTATTAGATAGTCCATGGTTTCGCACAGATCCCATATCTGCTCCCAGCGCGGAATTACGTGATATTAAACGTTCAATAGACTTCTTTCTAACACTTCAAGATTCTGAAGGTAATTTTCCCGTTGCACTTGAGGATCTAAAAAGTGGACGTGAAAAACGATTGGTGCATTGGTGTCACGGGGCGCCAGGCGTAGTTTATATACTTGCTAAAGCATATATAATTTTTAAGGAGGATAAATATTTGCAAGCATTGCGACGTTCAAGTGATTTGGTATGGAAAAAGGGATTTTTACGCAAAGGTCCAGGCATTTGTCACGGTGTCGCTGGCAACGGTTACGTATTTTTGCTGCTTTACCGCTTAACAAATGATCTAAAATACTTCTATCGAGCCGTCAAGTATATGGAATTGTTAACTGACTCTGAATTCAAGCATCGTGCACGTACTCCTGATCGGCCACATAGCTTGTATGAAGGTGTAGCTGGCACTGTATGCTTCTTAATAGATCTACTTGATCCGGATCAAGCAAATTTTCCTTTTATGGATGTTTTTCATTAAATTTCTACCAATTGAAGGACTGATGGATACGGTGTTGTAACATATGGTACGAACATGCTTTGTACTATTTGGCAAATGCCCACAGCGGCGGTGGTAATTGGAAATCATATCAGGGAATACTGGAGTGTCAGATATGTATATTTTATTCAAAAAATAACTTGTGTTACCCTTAAGAACTTGAATACAAATCGATTCTGTAGAAATCAAAATCGTATGCAATATATTGCAAGTAAATACAATTTGGCTATTGAAAGCATTAAATTGCTGGATTAAAAGGCAGATATAGTTGGTTTGCTAAGGCGTTTGCTTATATTCTATTATACCCATAGTTAATCAAAAAATAGAAATAAAACATCATATGCATACATCCATACTTAAAAATTATACTAATATTATTTGCAAAAGAAAATATTTTTATTGTATTTACTGTCACAGTTAAAATTAATTATAAAACATCAATAAATATTTACATATTATTAATCGACCTTTTAATACGTCTCGGGAATTCTCGAGTTTCTGTTCAGTTGCAAATTAGCTAAAACAAGCCTGAACCCATGGCTTCCCCGCAAAAAAAAAAACAATACATATGTATGTATATTAATTATGTAAGTTGATATATCAATGGAACAAATGCAGAATACCTAAAATTCTCAAATTAATTAATTTATTTTTTTGCTGAAAATAACTACAGGAGTTGTTAAAGTTCAAAGTTAAAATCGAAATTACTCAAATTACATTTTCATTCCATTTCCATTATTAATTAATTTATTTATTGACAGTCTTTAAGACCTATAAGAAATCTTGTCAATTACATTGTCAACTTATTTAATTGATTGCTTTTCTACTAATACTATGCATTAATATATGAACATTCATGTATATATACATTGGATTAGGATAAGTTAAATATTAAATTTTTTCATATTTTCTTTACTAATTTTCAAATACATACTTAATACATTTATACACATTAATTTATTGTACTATTAATTAATTAATATGTACATTATAAACTCGGGTTGAGTAGCTGGCGAGGCCGCGGGCGGAAAGGCCTAGTTTCCACTCTGCGTCAATAAAGGTGTTTACCAGGGTCGGACAGGCCGAGTTTCCGATCCATGTTATTTTCATAATTATGTTGCTGTGCAACGGGCGGAAAGATCTAGTTTGCACTCCGCACTGCGGACGAGCTGTTGGGCATGGTCGGAAAGGCCGAGTTTCCGATCCATGCTCGTAACGTCTCTCATATGCTAGTTTTTTGTTAGAATGGAGAGGCCCAATGGCAGTCTTATATGTGTTTTTTATAATGCTCGTATAATAAACTTGAATTTTTGTAAGCTATTGCAGCTTCTCATACCTATTGGCAGTTCGTTAAACCTTTTTAAACCTTTATAGTACAAATCTCTATTTGATTTTCCGTCTGATAAATGGAAGTTGTCCCTGACTCTGAGTGTCACTGCTGTACCTAAATTTATCACTCAAGTATTTCTGAACACAGTATACAGTAATCCAAATAGGCAAAACAAAAAATGTAAATATGCTTATTTGACAATTTATTTGAATGTATTGGTTGATATTTTTTCACAGTTGTCGTTTTCTTTAACCCAAATGAAATGAATTTCATTATTTTCTTATAGTGAAAAATATTTTCAAGTCACATTAAATAAAACAACGAGAAAAACAAAATTCCAAGCAAATCAGGCTTGCAGCGTAAGCTATTATAACCGGATGCAGTTCCTACATAAGTCATATCGTGTTCCGAATACAACTTTGAGTGAATAACGGTGGGCTGACTTTGGAAAATGGTCCCATAAATTAGGGGGTAAAACAAGTATTACTTAAAGGTAGAACTCTCTAATTTTCAAATATACAACTCTTATAGTGGAGACCTCCAAAGTTTCAATGAAATATGTACACAAAGTTATATATCGACGTTCGAACAAATTTGTATGCACTTGTTCTGCCGCTTATTCTCATTTGAAAAGGATACTGCATGAGTTAATGCAAATAAAAAAGGTTTATGCAGATTAGCGAGGCCGTTTTTCAACCGTATAAAATGTATATACACATGTATTCTTACATACATATTTATCAAAATATTCAGAATGACGAAATGAATTGGTTCAGTCGTGTCTGTTTGTAAACACGCTAACTCGAACAAAATTTATGTAGATATTTTAACGAAGGTCGGTGCCGAAGTTGCCTTTGGTATAATTTAGGTTAGTATTAAATTTTTGCGAAACCTGTCAATAACCACGACCACCTCCCATGTAGTAATCAACAATATTTTTGTTTTATTATTTGTTTTACGAATTTCGCTGTCAAAATTTACATTTCAAATATATCAACAAACATTTGTGGGTACTTTTGCACCAGTCATTGCCTATGGGTTAATGACAAAAGAATCCCACCATGCATAACATGAGAAATAGGCAACAATCATCAATGGCAACAAATTGGCGACTCACAAAAATTGTTTGGTGGGATCCTATACATGCACAATTAACTCACCATGCAAAACATGAGAAATAGGCAACAATCGTCAATGGCAACAAATTGGCGACTCACCGATTTATTGCTGTGGTGACAAATCGGCAACATCACTTCATTCATGTCAATTTTGAATAAAAAAAGTTCTCAAAAATTCCGAAACTTATGAATATGGCGTCAATAGTATTGGCCAAAAGCATCTAAATTATGCCCAAGGACAAGATTGAAAAAATAGAAAGTCGCACAGCGAGAAAATGAATTAATTCCGATTGTAAGTTGCAATTTGGTACAAAAAAATAAATGAAGTATTAAAAAGAATAAAATTATTCCAAATATCGCCTGAAGCGATAAGAAAAGGACTTATTCTGGTAATAAGAAAACGACTCGCCCAGGCGAGTTGCCTTCGGCGGACGTTTTAGAGCGACCGGTAATAGGAAATCGATTCGATGGCAATATTACCGGCAATAAATTTGTTTCCGAGGGCGACACGTTTTCTTATTGCNTTCGATGGCAATATTACCGGCAATAAATTTGTTTCCGAGGGCGACACATTTTCTTATTGCTGGCAACACAAATTGTTTGGTGGGAACTTTCAAATAAGCATATTGTCAATGGCTGGTTTACTGTATACTGTGTTTCTGAAGAGCTCTATTTATATTACAAGTAATTTTTAGCAAAAAAAAACCGACTTCAACTCTCATATAAAAAAAATATATATATATATCTCATGATCCACTGATCGGATCTTAACCAGATTAGTATGGGACCACCTCTGACCGGTTGACGTGGTCGAAAGTTATAGGGCATTCGCACGAGGCGATTTTACAGGCAACAAAAGTTGAA
>NW_016172928.1:0-12483 GCF_001687245.7 Rhagoletis zephyria
ATCTGAAGTGAAATTAATACCAGTAGGTGCAAACTTATTAAAGCAGTTTCATTTTAATAATAATAGTAAACTTTTAGACGTGGGTGGAATTGGTGTCGTTTAAATAGTACAGAGAGAGCAAATGGGTTAATCGGTACATGTGCTGATTTGTTTTTTATGTGNGAAAACTCGTTTAATGAGAATTCGGTATTATACCTTTCAGTTAACAGTTTATTGTGATAAGCACACCAACTAAATATGTTTTCTTTTTCAAAACTACATCTTGGCTTACGGACATCTGCAAAACTTTACTAAACCAGTAAAGCACGCATATTTGGTTGTTATTATAGATAATTTAACTCAATAAATATGTGTTCCAGCATTATAAAAAAAGTTCTCAGAACATACATAACTATATCACCATGGGTATTTTTAAAGTATTTGAATAATTAAATCTATCGCTAAAACCTATTTTGGTACATTTTTTGCGTTTTGGTACACAGAAAAGAAGGAAGTGGCAACCGTGTATTTAGAGAATATTCGTGCACTTGTAACTAACTGTGTACGTGCTTTCAACAACAATGTTGCCGATACATAAATGTTGGGGCACTTTTTGAAATATGTACGCATTTGAAAGTTTTTATGAATGAAATTTTTGGCGTCTGCGCTTTGCACGCCACGAACCACGGCCGGTATCGGCATGTGTCGCGACCATTACTGCTGCTTCAGCTGTCCGTTGGCGGAAAACTCCAAACAATTCCAACATGTTTTCCTCACAGATTCGCACTGTTGGCGCCAGTTAACGCGGAGGCATTCATCAATGCACTTCTTCTGAACCGGTGGCGCGCATAGTAAATCACAAATGCTAACAAAGTTTTGCGTCTAGAAATGATTGTTAAAAAAGTAAACAAACAGAGAAATAGCTAAGCACGCGCTATATACATAAGTATGTATTAGCAAAAAAATCGTTTATGGAATTTTCGGATTTAATTATAAAATTTGAGCTGGTGCCAAATTTGTGTTTATATGAGTGTGTTTGAAGTGTCGAGTACTAGTTTATTTCGCCAGTTTTAATGGTACAAAAAATAGTCGGCATAATTTACATTCCCCTCAAATTAAAACAAAAAGAATCAAAGTAATGGTAGTGTTGACAGGCTATTAAAATATCAAAAACGCGAAATAAAGAATTTGATGCATTATAATTTGTGTGAAGTATGTATAGTATGAATTTTTGGAACTGAATATAATTAAATTTCAGTACATATGAATGTAAATAAAATTTTTATTAGAGCAAAATGTTGAGCCACAAAATTCANAAAAATGCAAGAAAAACTCGGTTTTCTCGAAATGAGTAACCGGTACAGAAAAACCGATTTCATTTTTGAAATTAGAGGGGCATAATACTTCTAGGTGTGAAGTTTCAGCCAATTCTGACCACTCCTTCTATTTTTGTCCATCATTTGTATGGAGTCGCGGCACTGTGCGTAGTGTCAGTTGCTTTTTTCTGGAATATTTGATAAGTGAGTAAGATAATTATGAATATATAACTTTTTAAAATATGATATGAACAGTAACAAATGAATTTTACAAGTAATAAATATACGATATAAAATGGGTGGCAACCCTATTCAAAAATATTTCTGAATTGGGTATTTTTAAAACAATTTCCGTCTGATATCCATATGATGATGTGTTATTTAGTTTGTAACCAACTTCGAATAGGTGGAAAATTTATACAAATACATATTTTCGGAGATAACACCTATCTTAGTAACCTTAAAATGCAAAACATTATCTGTATACAAAATTTCAACAAAATCATTAGAGCCGTTTCCGAGAAACCCATGGATATATGTATATATATTTACGAGAATTGATCGTTGATATTTATATATAATTCATATGTAATAATTGCGTTTTAAGTTTTTAAAAATATTCAAATTGTTGAAAAGTATTGAAATGCGTGCAATTACCATATAAACGAATTTACAAAATTCTCCTGTGAAAAATTTCTGACGGAGCTGTTTAGTTTTTTCGCTACTGTCGCGACAACTTTGTCAGAGCGACAATTTCAACACCAATGCCAGACAATTGTCGACAATATTCCAATATTGTCACTGTCGCTTTCCAAAAATTGTCACAGTCGCCTACAGCCGTCTATGAAACAGAAAGAATGTCGTCGACAATTCTAGCTCTGAAATTTTCCGAAAAAATCGACAATTGTCGCACCTGTCATTTTTATGAAATAGGCCCCTGCAAGGCGAATTAATATAAGGTGATAGCAGGAGTACAAAAACAAAAATTTACGTGTATTTTGTTTTTGCTTTGGCGACATAAACTGTCAAAATCTGTAAGAGTGTGTGTAGAAATTCAAACAAAATTTTTCGATTTGATATTAGAAGCCGTGCGGCGAAACACATACACAAAATCAGCTGAGCTAGTAACACCACCTTATATTAATTCGCCTTGGGCCCCTGTATGTGTTTTCATACTATTTTCCCACCAAGAAAAACATGAGAAATAGGTAAAAATTGTCAATGGCAATAAATTGGCGACTCACAGATTTATTGCCGTGGTGACAAATCGGCACCATCATTTCTTTCATGTCATGTTTTGGAATAAATAAGTTATCAAAAATTAAATAAATTTTGCGTCAATAGTATTATCCAAAAGCGTATAATTTATATCAAAAACGGGATTGAAACAAGTAAGAGCAGTGCTGTCTTCGGCTATGCCATGAACATCTATGATGAACATCAGAAGGTCTTACTTTAACAGATTAGTGCATTTGAAATTAGTCGTTTGGGAGCTAAACAAAGTCTTTATATCCACAGCCTACATAGTATGTATATGCATAAAAAATCTTATCTAAGAAATCAGTGGTATGGAAGATATACCTTGTAAAGCACCAATCTAAGTGATTTTCACTGTTGTGTGTGATCGGTATGTAAAGCGGTAACACAATTTAATGTGCTTAGCTGCCTAAATAAAGGAGTTATATCGCACAAACTTGTATTTGAACCAGGCGCGTCCGCAAGAGGGTTTAAACGGTGCGTACGCACCAGTATTTAAGGTAGTTTCATGTCTACTAACAACACAGTGCAAAATCTTTCAATATTCTGAAAAATAGCAAAAGTGGCTATCATTCTTAGAAAACTGCTTTAGGTCCCATAGACTGGTAATGTTATGTTATGTCATAATGTTATTAGGCTCTTGCTTATCCAAATTTTCAGGTAATAAAAAATGATTCAATTTAAATGTTACTTGTTTTTGTAGTCGTTTTTTTTTTAATTTAAGGTGTAGGTACTCTTATAAAATCAAATAACGCTGTTTGCAAGTTGGCTACTCAATAATGGTAAAAAATATTTTAACATCACGACAATTTTTATTGAGCTTGAGGCCGTTTCTAATGGTTCATATTCCAGTGACCGGGGTGAAGAAGTCTGATAAGGAGATGTGGTGACAGTAGCTAGTAATTAGTAGCTGGGTAAATTATTGTTGTTTATCCACAACATTTTTCCATTAGAAACGGCCTGAAGCTCAATAAGAATTGTTGAATATAATTGTTAAAGAGCCATAAATAAGAAAAACAAATTTTAAGATATCCGTAACACTTTTTTATTAAAATAGCCTAATGGTGACAACACTGTTTTTCCTTGCGATTAGGGGAACTAAGGCTATTGTGGATTCAGCGGCTAATGGGTACCACCTATTTAAAAAAAAAAAGCGAGAGTCATTTTAAATAGCGATTCAAGCACAAATGAACTCTGTGAAGGGAAACCAATAAATATACATATACAAAAAATTGCAGTCAAATGATTGCGTGCACTTTATGAAAGTTGCGTTTTATGAAACGTACGTTTTATGTCAAGTCCTATATTTTAGCCCAATCACTCCTGTCTCTCCTGTTTAGGTGAACACAAAATGAAAAATTTTCCCCCAATTGCGATATGGGAAATGTCCGCCATTTTGGATTTAGTGTTTTTTACGATTTGCGCCCGAATTTTGCATTCGATTTTTTCAACGAAAGAATTCCAGGAAGAAATTTTTTTGACGCAGTTAGGTGTCGGTTTAGGTGTGCACAAAATGAAAATTTTTCCCCCAATTGCGATATGGGAAATGTCAGCAATTTTTTTAAACAATTATTTATTGCTAA
Source organism: Rhagoletis zephyria (assembly GCF_001687245.7). Taxonomy (NCBI): domain Eukaryota; kingdom Metazoa; phylum Arthropoda; class Insecta; order Diptera; family Tephritidae; genus Rhagoletis; species Rhagoletis zephyria. The sequence continues at coordinate 4,136 of NW_016172928.1, forward strand.
TAATATGCAAAAAAAGCGAAAAATTGGGTAAGTGGCGCGATTTTTTTTTCGAATTTTGAGCGATTTCTAATTGAAATAAGGGGCACATTTAAATGGCAAAGTTGTAGAGGACAAAATTTCCAATAAACACTTGCCTAATTTTGGGCATTTTTGCATATTATTAGCAATAAATAATTTTTTTTAAAAATGTATAGGCACATGAAAATTGTAGGGAATCGAATTCTCAATAAATTTGTTTACCTTTTTTCGCGAGAAATGCAAAATGGGGAAAAATTTCCATTTTGTGTTCACCTAAATAGAAGACATCTAGCTGCGTCAAAAAATTTCTTCCCGGAATTTTTTTTAGTCTTACGTCGATTTTGGTCTAAAGAGATCGGACTAATTTGCACATTACACGTTTTTGTTCTAAAAATGATTTTTTTTAATTTTGAATGTTTATTATTTATTTTTTGAAACGTACAAAATTAAAAAAAAAATGATACTAGCGAGTATTGTGGCTTACTTGGCTTATTTGTATAGTGTCAGCTATTGGTGCTAATAATTTTATAATATTTTATCATTTTAATTTCTGGAATCATGGGAAAGATATATTTTTGTACAAGAATTTAATGTACAGTTGGTGTACCACAGTAACCAATGTCAATGACACTTCTGTTTGAAACCTATAGTAAACGTTAAACTTCTTCCTAATTTTTTCTAAAATAAAATAAAAACAAATGAAAGTACACTTAGGTCTTTTTTTATGCGGTACATGCGTTTCTCAGAAAGCCGCATACAAAAAATCCGCATAATAAAGTTCTTTACTTTCATACAAAAACAGGGGATGCCTTCCAGCATTTTAAAAAAACGCATTAACTCAGACACTCCATGTAAAAAATTCTAAAAAAAAACGCATAAAGAATCCAACGAGGCAATATTAAGCAAAAAAAAAACAATTTATTTCTTCACTTCAACACTTATTATTCCTTGCAAAACTGAACATTAATGAAAATAATAAAATTGTATCTATATTTTAACCAAAAACAAGAACATGCCACAAAAAAATACATGAATTATTTCTCTTAAACACTGAAAAAAGTAATAAAAAACTCTTAAAAAAGCTAAATCGCTACAGCGAAAAAATTGTTTGAAAACCGCAGAAATTCAAATCCGCATTAAAAAACCGCATAAAATTAGACCTAAGTGTATATAAAAAACGACTAAGTGACCATCAAGTCAACGTGCAGAATTGGTAGTTTCAGAGATAGTAGTCGAGAGTTCTAGCTTTAATTTAAGCCAGGGAGGTTCTATCACCTTTTGTTTCTTTGCTAGAGCTTCTAAAATATTGCGAAAAAACGGTTTTTTTTTACACTTTGCCTCGTTTTTTTTTCAAAATCTGGAGCTGTTGGAAACTTTATGCTTACGGATTCGTAACAAAAAAGCCTATAATGTGCAGGCATGGGCAGAGAACGAGCACACAATGGGATAGCTTTACTCAATATTCATTGCAATCTGTTGACTCAGTATTAAACGAATTTTTATCTACTATCTACATATACCTCGGTGAATTGCATGTGACTTTTCATTGAGTTGTGCTGGATTATATCCAAAATTAAATACAATATGCTGAATACTCTAAATAAAACAATGATATTATTGGTTGTTACGAATGACTTTACATAAGTTCTTGTGACTTATGGTTCCGAAGTTATAGCTGATAAAAAAGTCCACATCTACGGGATATGCCACGGCCCTAGGGATGTGGGAAAAACATCTATGAATCAAAAATATCGATGTTTTGCTTCGATGCATCGAAAATTTTCCACTCGATGTATCGATGCATCAATGCATCGATGTTTTTTGAAAACTGACATCTCTAGTACATTGAACCGACATTCAAGTTTTTAAATTGTACAAAAAAGAGAAGTGACTTTGACCAAAAAACTGAAATGGCTCCAAAAAGTTCTGTTATAAACATAATTCCCTCGGTTGCAGTAATTTATTTAAAATTTTGTACAATTTTGCTAATAACGTAATAGGTTTATTCCACAAACTACTCGAAGTCACTTCGAGTTACACATACGCGTTCCACAAGTAAGTTTTAGTGTTTATTTGATATACGCTCACAGTTTTAAATTTGCTCGAGTTTTTCTACAAGTAGCTTGTGGAACAAACCTAATTTGTTGTGAAACATTATCTGAAAAATCCTATGCAATTCCTGTCTGGGGAGTTGGTATACGGTATGACCTAAAACAAAAAAAGAAAAGTTTTTCTGAGTAACCTTCCAATACTTCTAGAGTTCTTGAAAAGAAAAAAAAAAGATCTGGATATTTTGACAAAAAAAAAAATGATTTGAAAATTGTGTATGCCAGATTCACGCAGCATACGACATCTGGAAAAAAGGCAAATAAAAATTGTTCTGAGCAGCTTTTCAATAGTTCTAGAGTTCCTGAGAAGGAGAAAGAAAGTTTGCAAAATTACGCCGGAAAAACACTTTTTTCGAAAAATTCGAAAATGTTAAAATTTTGAAAGAAATAAAAATTAAACCTATTCTGAGTAGATTTTAAATAGTTCTAGAGTTCCTGAAAAGGAAAAAAAAGTTCTGCAAAATTTCGCCGAAAAAACACTTTTTTCGAAAAAGTCGAAAAAGTTAAAACTTTGAGAGTAATAAAAATTAAACCTAGTTCTGAGTAGCTTCTCAATAGTTCTAGAGTTCCTGAGAAGGAGAAAGAAAGTTCTGCAAAATTGCAGAACCTCATTCCTCTAACACCCATACCTATCTATTTCCATTACCTAATTCTCTTAATTCAAATGGAATTTAATTTTTAGACAGGTGGAAACCCAGCTACATGTATTTAAGAAATAAAGCCCTTCATACCCATTTCGTTTCACATCCATCCTTTAATAATTCATTTGAAACTGTTGAGAAGCAACCCTGCATTCGCAAAGCACATAGCACGCAACGGCCACTCTCACAGTTTTTGACATTCTCCTTTTGATAGAGACCTCGTGTTAATTTGCAAAATACTTATCAATTAAATTGTATAAGCTCAATTAAACTTTATTAATCGATATTAAAGAAACAAAACCTGCACTTTTTTTGATTTCAAACAGACACATTAAATACTTTGAATACAATTTTTTGACATGTGGCAACTCTTTAAAAAAATAAGCCTATTGTCTACTCTATTTCGAAAATAGAACGAATCGTGCAAAAAATTAGTAGAATTTTATTTTCTCTTTCGACAGTTTTATTAAAAAAACTTTTTTTCTGGAATACCGAAGGGAGACCCTGTGTTTAATTTTGCTCCAAAATCCTTATTCTTGTAGCTTTCTACTTTATACATGGAAATAAAGAAGTCAAACCAAATTTTTAACCGACTTCCAAAAAAGGAGGAGGTTATCAGTTTTTTGGAATATTTTTTATTTTTTTTTTAAGTATGCTACCGCATAACTTTGGGACCACGTCAACCGATTTCGATAATTCTTTTTGCATCGGAAAGGTAGTGCTCAAAGGTGGTCCCATTCTAATCTGGTTTAGATCCGACCATTGGATCATGAAAAAATAACGGTACTCCTAAATTTTGTATATGAGAATTGAAGTCGGTTTTGTTTTTTGCTTAAAAATTACTTGTATTTCAAATAATGTATTTGACATTTCTTTCATGAAGAGCTTAAGGCGGACCTCCATAGCATGCGTATCCGTATGTGTGCGTTTAACATTTGCGCTTACAAGTGAAAACATATAACTTTCTTACGTTTTCATGTATTGTTATGTAGGTGCTGCCATACAAATTTGTATATTAAATTTTTCTGTCAAACACACGCATACGTATACGCATGCTATTGAGGTCCGCCTTTACGCGCGTGGCTATGCTCTTATTAAAATTCTTAGTATAAAATTTGTTGACTTAAGTGGCTTCCTGGCGGCATATAAATTATTTAATAGGGAAATTTCTGTTTCGTTTTAGTGGATAAATTACCAAACTCGTTCACATTTCAGACAACGAATTTTTCGATTTTTGCCCAGTTAGGCGTCACTGTGCGTCTGGCAATGAACAAAGCAAAAAAGCGAAGTGTCAGTGGCTGCATTAACTCTTATTGTTTTATTCTATTTTTGCTTCAAACATATTATATCAGCATAAGCGTGGCTTTAGATTGTAATATTTCCCTCCGAATTTTCAAGAATATTACTTGTTTCTTATTTTGCTGTTTTATTAAATTAATTGTTTTGCTTTTAAGAAGCGCAAGAGGTTATTGATCGAATAAGAGCATTAAAAGAGGTACGAAAGTGCACAGATTTTCACGTAAGCCAACGATGTCAGATGATAGTTTTATCGATGTAAAAAAAATAAAAAAATACCCTTTGTTTGGAAATTGCCCATTTGTGAAATGAATGCATATATCGCACGTTTAATAATATATGTATAGAATTATTACAAAATTTCAATTTTGAGGGAAAACGAAATCAAAGTTTGATCAATTCATACAGTTATAGCCGGTTTCACCAGCAATTTAAATGGAAAATGATTTGTTATTTTCTGTCAATTTCCATATAAAATTCCAAAAATTTAAATAATTTTTCACTCAAATTGCTCTAGTGAAATTGGCTGTTAGTATACCAAAAGACAGATGGTGCGAAGTTTAGTCATCCGTTAAGCTGAACATATTCTCCTTATCAATCTCATTAATTGTATGATGAAATGTTCAAAAACATAAATTTTGAATTCTATCTCTATACTATTAAACGTGCGATATGTTTTTGCGTTTCTTCCAAAGAAGCGCCGTTTATTCGTTTTCACGATAGCAAAATTTAGCGTAAAAAGCTTTATCTTCTCCGGAAAGCGCTTGCTCTCAATTTTGAAGTACCTTCTCAATCAGCTTAATATTGTATTCGATAAATGATACAAAATTATAGTTTTTATGTTAAGTAGGTTCGTAAACGTATTACAAATGAATTTCAATAAACATTTTAAGTTGCAATAACACATATTTGGTATAAAATACTTTCAAGATGTATGATTTTCATAAATTGAAGAAGCAACTTTAAAAGAATTCCTCCAAAATGCCTTCTGAAGCACGTCCTATAAAAGCCCTTTTGGAAGGCCTTCTGTGGGTAGCGAAAGAAGGTGCCCTTCAATTTGTGCCACTCCATACAAAAAAGAAAGGAGAAAGGAATGTAGAGAGGAAGACCTCTTGACTCTCAGGAAGGCCTTTCGTAAGGGCTTTTAACTCCTGAAATTATCTACTGGATTATCTTTGCCCTATACGCACAAACATTAAGAAGAGCGCGATAAGAAGGCAATATTTTTTGTAGAAACGAAATCGGCATTAATAAATTATTTGTAAAGAAATTTTATCAAAATTTTTATCAAGTAAGTAAAAGCTCCTTTCACATTCTCTGTCAATATTTATAAAACAAAAAGCTCTACGATTTTTATATGACGTCAACTGATTTCATTGTCACATTTAACAAGTAATTTTTAAGCAAAAAAAACCGACTTCAATTCTCATATAAAAATGTAAGATTATGGTTAATTTCTTCATGATCCAAAATTACTATCGGACCACCCCTGAGGTACCACCTTTCCGATGAAAAAAGAATTATCGAAATCGGTTAACGTGGTCCTAAGTTATGCGGTAACATACATACAACAAAAACCTCCTCCTTTTTTTGAAGTTGGTTAAAAAATATGACTTTAAAAACAAAAAAGTCTTTGACTACCGTCGACTACAATTCCGTGTGTCGCAGGTTCAAATGCCGGCACATGCAGTATTTAAAATCATATGTAGAAAAAAAAGTTTATATACAAAATTTATAATTTTCACATGAAGTTTCAATTTGCAGACTCTTGTCAATAGCATTTTCAATCTTGATAATTTATCAAAAAAAGAGCTTTTAATTTCAGTGATAGAATCCCAATTCTTGATAAATAATAAAAAATTTTGAATTTATCAAGTGCACATAATCGGGCTGTTAAATTGATTAATTTACCAGAAAAAACTGATCAAAGTGGTATAGTCTGTACCGAACAGAGAAGAAATTGAACTTTTCGTTGAATTGTGAGAAAAAATTTTGACAGTTAATAATTCGAGATTAGACTGTGTAAAAGAGGTGATTAGCAAACGAGCTTTGATTATGATTATATTAACATTAGGTGACAAATGACAGTACCCAACATGTTATAATATCGTCGCCTATATGATAGAAACATGAATTTAAAAAAGGAAAATTTTGAGATATCAAGTTTTAAAATTTTTTTTGCGAGAATTAACTCCACATTTATGCAATTGTAATTGTAAAATATGTATGTGCTTTCCGTATACTCATGGTATTCTGGGTTTTGGTATAACCCAATAACTCAGAACTGATAAATTTGCACATTCATGCTTCTGGCATAAGGGTGACGATATGTTATTCACAAATATTTTCATGAACAATTTTTCGCATTAATTATTTATGAAAATATAGCTCATTCAATAATATATAGACTTAATGCTTTCGATTGGTATATATATAAGTTGTTCTTTAAACAAATGAGTGCAAAATTAAAAAAATTATAATAATTTTTGAACGTTTAATTAAAAAGATCCTGGCCAGGATTTTTTCAGCCAATCCACTCGTGAAATATTTTGTAATACGTTAAATTTCATACAAAGTAGATTTCATCCATTAAACAGATGCGTGAAGGTCGTGCCTCTGTCGGATCTCCTACTATAATGTCAAAAAACTGTAAACAAGCAAATTAACCCCTCTGAGGTGCGAGTGCTATGATTGTTACAAATTAGCATCAATTGAAACGCATCATGGTGAAATTATACCAGGTGTAGTAATAACACAGAGATGAAAGATTTGACACTATCTTATATGAAAATTTGAAATGTCAGGAAAGTAAATCGAGAAAGCTGTTTTATTACTTCACCTGTTTATAATTTCACCATATAAACGCATCAGCATAGATACATACATATGTACGTATACTAATTTTTAGAATTACTTCAATATTACCTTCAAAGAATCTTAACTGCATTCGCATTTTATATGCCCAGACACATATGCACAGAAACGAGTACCTCATTAAGGAAACCACGTAATTAAATGAAACAAATGTTTTATGAAACTGTTCTAAACATTTTTTTGTTCTATTCGCCCAATGTGTTTGCGTGTTTAGTTACTTATTTAAATAATTAATTTTAAAAAACATCCGGCACATATAAAAAAATGATTTAATGTTTTCTTGTACATACGTATGTATGTATATCAGTGTAAATCTAGGTCCTGACGTGGTTATGTGAGCATAATTCTGAAGAAACTACCTATTTCTTGTAGGCTTACTGAGTTCTGAACTTTCGTGTGCTTCAGGCATTTCACGCACAGAAACCTCCCAGGGAACGGGAACGCATGCGCTTAAAAATATTTGCCGGCAACGGGCAAGTAATAAAATCACTCGCGTTGATATGATTTTCACAGACACGGGAAGAATCTTCCAACTTAACACCGCAGCTGTTCTCCCAACGAAGTCTTCGAACTTAGCAACCATACAAGAATTTTGTGATAGAAACTAACACATTCCCATTTATCTTACTAACACATTTGCAATTTTTGAGACCATTAAATAAGGCCATATGTTGGAGGAAGATGGAAGATCACATGTACACAAATGTTTACCTCACGTTTTTCATATTAGGGGTATTCACCACGATCCGGTGAATACTCTCTAGCATGGTGCATAGATAGCATAAATAGTATGATTGGCTGATTTTTTTGTTGTTTGAACACATGAAACAACAACAATCATGCTATTTATGCTGTATATGCACCATGCTAGACAGTATGCACCGGATCGTGAATACCCCTATTGCTCTTAAAAAGTTGATAGAAGTACTTATCTCACAGCACATTCTGTACGCGTTGATTTTTAATAACTTTTTTGATGTGTATACATCTTTGGTTTCGGTAGGGGTAAAATTTGCGAAGCTGTAACGCATATCCCAGCACAAAATTTCGAAGAGCTTAGCATGTGTATTTCAGCATAAAATTTTTATTTTCATTAGAAGTACCCTGTGTTCGCTTGCCAAATGGTTGCATACATTTAGGCATATGCATAGTAAGAGGAAATGCGCTACAACTGATTATTAGCCGTCATCGATTCGCCATCAGTTAGCAAGTGGCGAAACGAACGAACTCAATGAGGAACAACCAAACTTGCTATCGTCTATCCGTGCTAGATAACTTTGTTGTTGCTTTCACATGCAGAATTTTTTTTTAAGCGACTGGAACTCAAACATAGCGAGTGAGAAGTGGCGAATCGACGACGGCATGACACCCACAATGCCCAAGATACTAATTCCTTATTAACAATAGGACA
>NW_016172929.1:0-12480 GCF_001687245.7 Rhagoletis zephyria
ACAACAGTTAAGAATAATTACTAAAATCGCAATTTTCTCTTTAACACAAAAGTTTATTCCAGCGATGGGCAGAGAGAGCTTTTACTTTGCACGCGCCCATACAAAATTTATAGAAAGCTCAGAAGAGCTTTGCCCGCGCGCAAGACGGTGCCCATTGCCGGTTTATTCTGAGTGGGCGACCACGGCCAGAACTCTTTAAAGCTCTCACACCGATTTACATATACACCGATTTACATTTACATGTACATATGCATGGGCGCGCACAGATTAAAAGCTCTATCTGAGCATTACTGGTTTAAAAATACCGTATGAGTGGGGCCTCGCACCCGTACATAGCTTGTTTTAAGCTTTCTATATATTTGATATAGACGTCCACAGGGCAAAAGCTCTCTCTGGCCGTTACTGATCTATACATCCTATTTGTTTATACGGCAAAAAAGCTCAGCGAGTATAACCGAGTAAGCATCGATGTCGTTTTGCTAAGTTCTCAGAGCTACCTCTGTCGCACACCATTGACGACAGAAAAACATATCCCCCTGGAGAAGGTTTTTTAAGCTTTCTCTACATATTTTGTGGTTCTCTCTGGCCGACACTTCCTTCGAAAGTCTCTAAATATAAAAAAAATATATATTAACATATATATTATAAATTAGCCTAGCGCGTCCATATAAAATGGTGTGAGCATCAGCTTGCCCGCGGGCAAAGCTCTTTCAGGCTTTCTATATTAAATGTATACAAAGCTTGATACAGCTTTGACCGCGGCTTGGCCGGTGCCCACCACCGATATAAAAGCTTTAAAAAGCTTTGCTTGCAGGCTCTACTGAGGTCATCACTGTTATTAATGCAGTCACTCCCAGAGAGAGCTTTTATTCTGTTCGTTTTGCTCGTTCGTTTAAGGCAGAAAGAAGTCAGTCATCAATTTTATCTAATTTGCGGTTATCTCAAAATCCCAATAGTGAAAAAGGTTATTTAATGACAGAGAAAACTCTTCTCCTCCACCATTCGCCCTTCCTTATTTCATTTCCTACCCACAGCCTTGAACACNCCGCTCACTGTTGCACCACTCCTGCACGTGCTCTTCTGTACTATCGACCACAGACTATTTGAGCCGTGTTGTTTGCGCTGCTGCTGCTGCTTCTGTCGTCGCTGATATTTCGTTAGTGTGACGGACAGGTTAATGCAATTTAAATGTGCCGCGCACGTCACTGGATGGGCCTGACTGGAAAAAAATTGAAAACACGATAACTAAATAAAGTACGAATTTATATACGCTTGTGTATACACTCACACTCACACACATACACTGTTTGCATTTTATTGCCGCTGTTGTTGGCGCGCACGTAATACTAGTTGGCTGGCTGCTTGGCTGTTTGCTTGGGCACCAGTAAGCCACAGATGCCGCAAACACGTGGAAAAATGTTAGTAATCGACAAAATAGTGACTCTTTGCTTCTGCTCAGCTGTGAGGTAAAATACTAGTTCCCTGATTTCACTAACCTTTTTCGCTGGCTCTATGCGTCTATTTTTACCAGCACATTTGCAATTTTCCAGCAAACACGACCTGCGCGGCACAGTGTGGGGCGGCACTAGCAAAACGCTGAAAATATAAATCGGAAAAGTGGAAAAAGTCGCAAGAATATTTTATTTTAAGCTACAAACTGGCTGGCAGGCTGGTCTAACGAGCGGGCAAATGCAAGCGAGCAGACGGACGCAAGGGCTGGCCCCACAACACGCCAGGTGGTAGGGTGGAAAGCGGACGCGCGGTTGTCATGACGCGCGAGACAACGAGACAAGTCAAGTAGTGGTTGTCGCCATTGGCTGCGGCTACTTCAATTGTGTTTGTGCGCGCGGGCTTTGTTTGGGCCGGTTGGTTGGGTTGGGTTGTGTATTGGCTGCGAATGTTGTTGCTGGCCGAAACTCAAAACATTTAACTGGTTTCTGGTAGTCACTGTTGTGGCGTTGGGCTGAACGAAGGCAGCGCGCGCGTAGAATGTGCGGAATACACAGCAGCTCGTAACTGTTAAAAACAGCAGCGGAAATAGTATAAAATTGAAACGCGTTAGTGGCTAATGGAAGCGCTTGAAAAAAAAGTGAATATTATTTAAGTTTAACCAAAAATAAAAATAAAAATGATGCGGAAGCGCGTCATTTCCCGCTGATAAATAAACCTTTGTTTAATCGTGTGTGGTACCAGCGGCAGCGTGTTGACTTCTTTGTGTACAATTACAATTACAAAAAAAAAAACCACAATAATAATAATACAGTTTTAAGAAGAGCGCACTGTACCCACCTGAGCGCTGGTCTATACCGCGTCGCTTTTGTTTGTTTTGTCTGCCGCGCTCCCACACACACATACGCGCGCGCACACAAACACCATCACAAAGGCATACGCAAACAAAAAGCTTACTGAGCGAGTTGGCCGACAGCGCGTCGGGTTGGTGTTTTTACTATTGGCAACGCGCAAATCAGTTGTCATTTATTTTGGCCAGAAGCGGCCACGGTTCAGAAGCGCTACGCTCGAAATTTTCGTGGAAGTGCTGGAACACGTAGTGTTAACGGTGCGCAGAAAGACTTCGGTCCAAGCGCTGATCTTAACTGAATTGCAAACAGTAGCTGCAGTCACGCGCATACACGCGGCGCAAGGAAAAAAGTTGGAAAAAAAGGTTTGCAAACTGAAAATAGGCAAACAAAGTGCAAAATTTGTGACAAAGTGTACGTGTCCGTTTGTATAACCAACGCGCGCGCAGCGGTTGCACGCCTGCGACGCAGCATGCAGCCGAGTAAGCCGAGTTAGTAAATTTAATTAGTGAGAAAATCGATTGGAATGACGGTATTCTATAAAAAAAAAGTTCAACATGCGAAAAAAGTGTTGCGCTAAACACAAATAATCGACTTACATAGGTATGAGCCAATAAAGTTTTATCACATTTGTGTGGCCATCATTAGGGCTATTGAAAAAAAATAAAAATAAAAAAATTTCATATGAACTTCAAATTGCGTTCGCTTATCAACTCACCAAGCGCAAAACTTCTGCTTCGATAATGCTCTGGAATGCGCTCACTCCACTTCCACCTGCGGCCGCACTCCGCCGCGCGCCGAGTCTTAGCCGCACCACTCTTACCTGTTTGCGGTTGGCTGCCATAAATTTGCTATTCGCTAATAATTTGTTGGCATTTTTTCGCTTATCTTGCTTGCTGGCCATGGACGGACAGCTATTAAGTCAACTAAAGTCGAGACTTTTTATGGAAAAAAGTGAAAATATCTATTAAAATAAAATTATGACGAATGTAGTAGAATAGCGGAATTGTCGTGATGAAAGACAATCAAATAATTAGTGAGAATGTGTGGAAATGTGTGAAAACGTATGGGACAAAAGTTGAAACAAGATACTCTGAGAGATATATATTTAGTATTTGNTAAAAAAAAAAGAAATTTGGTTTTCCAAGTTATCAGTTACCTTTCCACAAAACTGAATCATTCTACGTTATCAGCTAATCGTAAGACAGTGTGTGACTAACTGAAGGGTCTATAGGTGCGCTCACTTGCCCATGCTCCAACGTATATACTAGGGTGGTCCTTAAAAATATCAATATCATTGGCTACCCTTCTACGCACAAAATAAAGACATCCACGAATTCCATATTCGAAAAAATTTTAGTGGAAAAAATTAAATTTTTAGTTTGAAAAAAAATTTAATTTTTTAAATTACACAAATTCTAAATGTTTTCGATTTTGAGCAGCAATAACTCAGCGAGTTAATGAATTTACATATATGAATAAGTTTTAATGATATGTACATATGTATGGCAAATCTATCAGATTTCAAGTCAAAATTTTGTCGAATTTTTGCTTTAAAAATAAAATTTAAAACTTTTTCAACACCCTGGCAGCGATCTCTAAAAAATGGTTTAAAATTTTGGAGGAAATTTTTATTTTGTGTGTATAAAAAAATAAAGGGGTGGCCTATATTTTAAGGACCACCCTGGTTCATATACTTACATGTATATATTTACATGTATTGACAAAGACCGAAATACTCTAACCCCGGATTTTTGTATATCATGTCAGCTGATTTCAGCTGAATAAAAGGAGCATTAGTGGAGGTCGAGGTTCGATTTTATACTGGAAAAACTCAAAAATAGATTACTCTCGTATTTTGTCCTCTTCATTGAAGTCAATCTGATATAAGTTGCCCTACAGGCTGTAGATAAGCTTAAAGCTTTGGGTGAGAATAATACCCTCCAATTGCTATGGGTACCAGGGCACATGGGAGTCGGAGCCATTGTGGAAACACGACCCCTATAGGACCGGTCCCAACACTATAAAGGAAGCGTTTAGGAAGCAAAACACCAAGCTACGAGAACTGTATTGACCACGGGAATTCGACAATCGAAAGCTTACTAGGAGGGTACAATCTAAAAAGATGCAGGTCACTCCTAGGCCTCCCTAAGGAGAAACTAAAGATCATTATATGTATTTTGACGGATCACTGTAGGTTAAGAGACCACGTTTAATTTAGGAATCTGATCTAGTGACCTATGTCGCTTCTGTGACGCTGCCCAGGAGATTCCATTACACCTCTTTATGGAGTGTTAGGTCGTCGCCCGTAGAAGAGAGGGGAGCATAGGGCATTTATGGTCAGTAGAGGACTACATACACTTTCTACCCCCGGAATCAATTCTGGAATTTCTAGGATCTCTAGGACTAGGTGAGGTACTGTAATGAGCTGAGCGCACAATAAACCTACTGGTCGCAATGCTTTATTCAACTATCTATCTACATATCTATCTATCTACGACTACAAAAAAGCTTTAAGGCAGTGTGAGCCAATATAAAATGTGCAGAAAGTTTTAAAAAGCCTTGCTCGTTGGTCATATTTTGGCCTTTACTCGTCTTAAGTAGATTTTCAGCCCTTAATAAAGCAACTAATTCTACTTGAAAGATGTCTCATTGAGCAAGTTACTGCCATCAAGCTCTGAAGTATTTATCAATAATAAAAAGATCTAAATCAGCTTTATAGAGCTTCTTTAGTGGAGTAAGCTCTGATGATTTGAAACTCATATAAAATAGTTTATCTGATCCCAAATAAGCTCTGTCCCGTGATAAGTATACTAAATAAGTTTCCTGTCAATATCGTGCTTGACTTTTTATTTCATTTAGCTCACTTGACATTCGTTAAGTCGAATTGGCATTCCGCAATATTACTATTAGTGCACACTAGCGCTGAACCTGTCTAGATTGGGTGTGCTTATCAAGTCCCAAATTCTGGATGAAGACAATTTGCATTCGCCAAGGTGTATAAGTTATTGTGAGGCTACTTATGGGATGCGTTCACATATATGTACATACGTATATGCACTGGGGTTTCCTCTGCCAGCACACAAAACCTGCAGTTCGTCTCCTTCGAAAGTCCCCTTTTTACAATTATGGTACCTTAGCTTGAAGTGCTCTGTCAGGTATCCAGTGTTAGTCCTTAGACTCCTTTGTTTCTAATATTAGTCCACGAGATGGAGTTATAAATCGCTTAGATTGCGTTTTTCCCTTTGACAAACGCCCGGGCCTGAAATCGGAGAGTCCACCCAATTTCTTAGAAGCTATGTCATATATCCCTCCTTTGGGCTCCGCACTTCGCGAGAGTATCAGCACTTTTGTTACTATAAAAACCGTCATGGCCTGGAGCCCACCGCAAGGTAAGATTTTTGCAGGCACCTTGACGCTGTTTTACATGATTCCAAAGCTCTTAATGCCGCCTAGCTACCAACACGATGTTTTAAGTAGCTCATTAGTCCATCTACGAAGACATTAGCTAATGTAGATTTTGCGCTGTATCCAAAGCCATCGCTTTGCACCTTTAATGACCAAACTCCTCTGTTGGAATTTTCCGGCTGATACTTTTAAAGTGACTTCGAACAAAAGTAGTAGTCTAGGGGCCCCGCTTTAGTGAAAGCAAATTTTTGCCATTTTTGTTTACAAGAAAGAATACGCTTACATTTGCTCTACTGTGATTCAAAAACCTGCCTGACTCCCTCGCCTGACTCTTCGTTTATTGAGGTTGTTTTCTCAGTTGAGGTTCTCATAACCAAGCCTAGTTACACGCAGTTCGATAGGAATGTTTACTGTATATCGACGGCTGAGTGGAAGATCGACCTATCTCGACAGTCGGTTCGAAAACGCTCTATCTCCGAAAAATTTTCAAAAACGTCCTATTTCAGAATTTGATTGAAGAGCGCCCTATTTCAGAATTCGGGTCAAGAATGCCCTATCCCAGCTGAATCTTCAGTCAAATTCTTTAATAGGGTGTTGTTTAATATTTTTCTGAGATAGGGTGTTTTCGAACCGGCTGTCGAGATATGAAGGTCAATCTTTCACTCAGCCGTCGATATAGTTGTTATGGCCTGATAATTTTTTTTATTTTTTTGTTTGTTATTCCACCATGGTTCTCATTAAGTGAAGAATGTGAGAGTATTGTGGTGTATATAAAATTTATACAAATAAGTATATAAATGAAAGATTAAAATTCGGATAGTCAATTAGTGGTTTGAAGATAGCAGACTTCAACTTTCAGTTAGTAAACCTTCAAAAAAATAAATAAAAATTTTTAAAACACTTTGCCGCTACTTAATACTGGTTTGCTTAACAGACTGTTTATACATTAGTCTGTGACTGACACACAGCGATACATTCAGATTAATGAAAAACTTAAAAACAAATTGCCTTTCGTTATTAAGTGACAAAAAAAAACAAGAAAAAAAAAAACAAAAAGCCAATTAAAAACACGTCTGCCAACGTGTGAAATCACCGCCGTAAAATTTTCTAAAATTATTTGGCCATAAAAATTAAACAACATAAAAACGAAAATAAAGCGAGTAAAAGTTAATGAAATAGTAAAAGTTGACACTGGAAAGATGAAATGTGAGGCAAATGTCAGTATACGCATAAAAAACACTTACAATTAAAGTAAAAATGTTGGCTGGGGAAAATAGTAGACAAAACGTGGCATGTTGGCCAAGTTGTCTTACAGAAACATCGATTTGCATTTCTTTTGCATTTTTGCATTTATTACTGGATTTTTTTTGTTGTTCCTTCAATTCAAAACTTATGGCGTTTTCTTTTCTACAAAAAATGTTGCCTTCACATTGCCCTTTCCCTTAGTATTTATGTATGCGTAGAGGGCACTGAGAAGGCAACAATTTTCGGTAGAAAAGAAAACCCATTAGATGGGCAATACAACAGACTGTAGATAATTTACGGTAGTGAGAAAATAATTAGGTGCGCGACATTTTAAGAAGTTTCTGTATCATAATTTTTAAAAAAGAACTCTGGTATGCAGTTTTGTAGTCCATTATTCATTATTATTATTACATACTATCCACTCTTGTATAATAGAATGCTTGTGTGAAGTAGTTAGGATTTACTGTTGATTTAAAAAAAAAAATTTATTTTGAATAAAGCAAAAAAAAACCAACAATAAATGATAAGTCCTGCCTACTTCAAATATGCCTTGTATTAAACATAAATTTAATGGGATAAAAAAAAATTAAAAAGTTTAAAATTTTGCTTTATCGAATTTTTTAAAATTTTTGTACAAATTTTGAAAAAAACAATCACTTTTTAATTCCATTAATAATTTCTACAATGCAGTTTTTTCAGTTTTTTTTTTGATTTTTTAAGATTTAAAAAAAATTTTTTTTTTTTTTATAAAATCTGCATTAAATATAGCTTACATTCTCCAAAATTATTTTTTCGGCCCTTTATCTTTACTGGCTCTTCTGATTCAGCCCAAGAATTTGTATGCCTTCTACGCATTTAAAGCCGTTTCCTTCGCCAGCCGATTACTTTGCAATTAGTCACTGTCAGCCCACCTATCTGTCTATCCTACCTAAATACATACTTACAATACATACATATGTACATAACACTCACTGACTGCCCACTTCGCTTTGCATATTTACGCATGCGCACACTCAAAGGCTTCCAATAGTAAATAAACGAGCAGCGAACAATAAGCGACAAAATAAACAAATTCATAGCAAAGAGTGGCGGATACAAAAAAATCAAAAAATAAAAATAAAAATTGCAATATATAAAAAAATAAATTTTAAGTAAAATAATAATATAAAAAAAAAACTGTAAAAATAAATAGTTATTGAATGTCGTTTTGTGGATATGTAGATATTTGTTTTGTAAGCCGCGCACGTTCTACGCATTTGGCCGCGGCACTCTGTATTTCATCGTTGCCAGCGTATGAATTTTGCACGGCTATGAGCTTCGAGTAGCGTTTGTCTTTTTGTTTCTTAACTAAATATTTATGTGCATATAATTAATATTTATTGCCTTTTATTGTATGTGGGTACGACGGTAGGCTCGCGCTACGTGTGTGTATGTGTGTTTTTATTGTCAGCTGTATGCAAACAGACTTGCATAGGTAATACAAATTTTACATAGTTTCAAATAAGACTAAAACAGAAACTCATATCCAACAGGAAAGCCAAAACCAAAAAAAAAAAACTAATAAGGAACAACTAAAAAATCCCGCAAAATTCCAGTGAGTCATATTTCACTTTATTTCCTTCTGTAAAAAAACGCCCGCAGACTAATAAAGGGTCTTGCTGTACATACATACTTACATATATATTTACAGACTATATGTACATTAAGGTGTATCACGAAAAAAAAAAATTATATTGAGAGAAGATTTTGGGTGTAAATTTTTTTTTATGCACCCGCTAAAAGCTGCTGAATCGCATTTTTTTTTGCTATAACTTTCTTATTTGACATCCGATTTTTAAAATCTTTATGTCAACGAAAAGGCATCGAATAACTTGATACCTCATTCAATGCAATTGCATAATAGTTGTCGAAGTTAGGCAATTTAAGCAAAAATACGGCCTTGAATTTATATGTGTGTGTGTGTATGTACCGGACGTGCAGATTTTTTGAGCAGTGCGGCTAAGGAGCTCAGCAATATTTACTCAAAATTGACATACATATACAATGGCTCTTAAACAAAAAATTTATTTTTCATAAAGTTTTAGGAAAATGGGCGTGGCACCGCCCACATATATCATATATGCGTACCATAAAAACTACTCGACCGATCTCGACCAAATGTGATGCAATTTGATGTCCGATTTGAAAAAAAATATATATATTTTTCATGAGTTAAAATTTTCCCTAAAGGCCTTATAGACATACATACGCATATGTATGTGTACCTCCAAAATTTACTTTTCATAGTTTTTTTTTATGCCCAAAAAAACACGTCTGACAACCACTAAACAACAAAATCGGCGACAAACGTACATACATTTTGATGAGAATAAAATTAAATAAACAAACAACAAAGATTTATTTTCGCAAAATGTGCCAACGAAAAAGTTTTTTGTGTCAGTCACGTATGTACTCACAAAAAATGCATTGACACATTCCGAGCTTTATTTTTTAGCAAAATGCATATTTGAATGTGTAAAAAATTTTGCATGCATGCATGCAGAAATTTTTACTGATTTTAGGCATAAAAAAATTTCTGCGAAACTGTGCGCTGATCGCTGATTTAATAAATGTGCTACACACACACACATAGTGCTTGCCATAGTTGTCAAAATTTTGTATCTTAAGTGCCAGAAATTTTAATGCTAAATTTCGAGGTAAAAATTATAAAACAGCAAAAAATTAAAAGACAATACTTCTTCGTATGCGCGTAGAACAATAAAATTTTCTTAGACTTAGTGCTATTACTAATATTATGTACTACTATTACAAGGAGTTTTTATAGAATCTATGTGGGCATGACAGGCTATAACATCTTGTAAATGCCCTAAATAAATCAATACTGTTAAACTTTTCAGTTGCTTGAAATCTTTCGTAGCTCGTTATGGCAAAAATTTGTGTTTTTTCTAATATTAGCGCATTTGCGCTACTCTTGGCATTCCATTGCTACTTTACTCGGTTCTCATTTTCGCCTACATTTGCATTTTTCTTGCAATTGCAACAGCCATACAAAATATTCGTCTGTTTTTTTCTTTGCATTCTTCAAAGGCGTTAATTAAATTTAGGCGCTTCTTACAATAATTGCGCGTTCAAACAGAAAAACGTACAAAAAGAACTAAGTGAATCGATGAAAGTACTTATTTATTTATATTACATTAGGGTGGTAAAAAAAAAAGTAAAGTCGGAATTTTAATGCTCTCACCCCCTAGGATAGTTCTATAACGAAAAAATATACCCGTTTTTATTTCGAAACCAAAAATTATTTAGAGGTCGCTCGAAGCGCTAAAAGTTTTCCATGTGTTTTATATTGGTGAGAAATCAACTTGAAAATCAAAATTTTTCGATCGTAGAACTCTGGTTCCCTTCAGGAGACATTCACTAAAATACCCAATTGTTTATTAATTTTTTTTAATACTTAACTTTTTTTTATTGGCCTCCTTATTGCATTTTCTGGGATTTTTGGCGGACCTATAAAATATAGTTACTATGAAAAACGGTTATATAAACAATTGGGTATTATTACTGTGAAACTCCTGAAGAGAAACAGAGTTTTCCGATTGAAAAATATTCGAGATTTTCAAGAATTCTATACCATTTTTACGAAAAGTTGTTTTTCTCATATCAAATACATTCAAAGCTTTGAGCGCTTTGATTTCAAAATAAAATAATAGGGGTATATTTTTTCGATAAAGAACAATCCGACGCTGTGAGAGCATAAAAATTGCGACTCTACTTTGTCATGTGTGTTTTTGTACCACCCTAATCTACATACTTATGTTCTCAAAGTATAAGTACGTAAGCATTCTTAAGAACACTTCTCAGTCTGAACTTCAAAATCTTTGTTTTATTTGCGTTTGCTTGGCTGGCTTATAAGCTGCGGGCGGTAGTTGTGAGATATATTGATTACCCTTTGTAAGATTTGTGTCGCTGCGGGCGGTAGTTGTGAGATATATTGATTACCCTTTGTAAGATTTGGGGGACTTATATGCGTTGACAACATTGGTACAATGAAAACGACACCCTCCACACTTCTAGATATACCTCGTCTACACTTCGCAATTAAAAAAAAGGTTTTATGGTTTACCGAAATACTCAGCTTAGGAGACAATGCAGGGGAGGCTAGTACACTTTTCTCTTTTCCCGGACCAATTTCTTCCGAGGTATATTATTAATATAATTATATTATGGGCCAAATGCATTGCGATCTCTAAAGGAATCTATTATGCGTGGCCCCCGCACGAAGTATAATAACTTCACTCACAACTTTAAGGTTTTTGTCCGCAATAGAAACAACTTGAACAACGAATGACCATATCTGCCATGATGTCAGAGTGAGGGTCTATGTTATACAACCCAAGAGGCTTCATTTTAACCAGCATGGGTAAGCCAACTCTGTATTCGGCAGTCTGCTCCTCGACTTGAAAGCAAACGAGGCCGCCTCACAATCATCACGCCCAGAAAACGAGTCTACCTTATTTTGGTACTGGTACATAGCGGAATTATGGGCGATAAAGTTACAGATATTCTCACCAGGAAAGCGGTTGCGCAGGGATTAATAGCCGCAGGATCCTTCATAGGTCTGCCGTGTAGCGCCTTTCGGCGAAATTACTATGCATAAATATATGGATGAAGAGAGAAGAGCAACATTACTGGGAAAATACAGAAGGTGACAGACAGGCTAAATCCTTCATGCCGTAAATAACTAAAATGTGAACCAAATCACTCTCGCATATTACACGGCAAAACCTAAGGAATGGTTTCAGATCATCTTACTGGCCACGGCAGAGTAATGAAGCACTTGCCAAACCAGGCAATTGTTTGTGCCGACCAGTGAAGTGTGTGCCATGAGGAACAGGAAGCAGCAGAGCACATAATGTGAAACAGTGAAGTGCTTACCTGGCCCAGACTTCGTTTCCTAGGTTTACTGTACCTAGAAGCACATCACCTAACAGCATTCAGCAAACGACCTACCGTAGTTCCTTAAAGTTACGTCGAACAAAAAAGATAGACACATAGCTAAATATAGGTTTATTCCAATAGATCGTGCGCATTAGCGATAATTGTGATAGCACTTCTTTCCCTAAATAACAATCTAGCACAGCCTATTGGGGCAATCCTTTTATTTACATACATTCCTGCAGGGATCTAGAGACCTCAATGACTGAGAAATGCATAATCATATTAAATCTCGAATTAGGCTTAACCGTCTTAAGATTTGTCAACTTCATAGCCTCACAAGAAGGACAAAACCGCTCTTTATAGCGTTTTTCAATTTTTTCCCCTCCTGAACTCAAAAACGTAGCCATAAAGCATTGAGTCATTAATTAATTTCTTGCCTCAGGCTCAAAATACATACATTAGAGTTGTCTAAGGGGCTGTGCATTAGCAGCATTAGTTAACCTCACAAGAAACGGCGATTCGCAATCGCTAATGACAGTACTTTCCTTTTCAAGTCAGCCTTGCTCAAATCCTACCAAATTCTTCTTGTAGC
>NW_016172930.1:0-12479 GCF_001687245.7 Rhagoletis zephyria
TTTGTGTCTATGTATTAAAGAATAAGAATAATTGTGAAAAACTTTCGAGCTTTTTTCTCAAATAGAACAACTATCATTAAATTAAGAATGACCATTGTGTTGTAAATATGTACGTACATATGTACATCGATAAATATATAGTATTTACGTGATCAAGTTGAAAATCAGGAAATATGTGGACTTTGAAAATATGTAATACCGATTTTGAATATAGGGATGTAAATATTATTCGATAAAAGCAAGTATTAAATATTACTTAGTGTTGTGCGCGCTCGCCGCTTACATTAATGCTACGTTATTAAGAAAACACAAAAATTACTCCAGAAACAAAAAAATCAGAATTTATGCAGATGGGATACTTTTGGCGGGGAATCTAAAAATTTCACAACTAAAGGGCTTATCTTAAAGACTAAAAAAAAAATGGATCTCAGAAAACCTAAGAAATTGTAAAGGTGTGAAATTTAGTATACTTCAACGTATATTAGATACCATTGCATGGCAGAGAAGTTTTGAGAAGTTGGAACTGATATGCACACGCATAAAATTTATCAGAAAGTATATAGCTATAGGTATAAATACATATGTCCAATCAGAAAAAATATATACATATAATAAAATGTAAAACTATCAAATTCTTGTATTATATATCTAAAAATTGCAACGCTGCATACATCGAAGGCTTGAACCATGAAAAATATCAAATTCAAAATGTTTTAGAAATTGCTGAATAAACAGACGTGTTAACAAAGCTTTTTGCTGATAAGAATGTATGAGTAAATGTTAGACTTGAACTGAAAATAAACTAGAAATTTAATTTAGATGGATTGGGAAAAAACAATTCGAAAAGCAAATCGAAACTGGAACCAAGAAAGAGTCGAAAAAATCTTTCGCTAAAAAAAATGTACTGAATGAGGGAGCAGCGATTTTTACAAGATTCTTAATAACCCATACAGGGTGAGGTTTAAATAATAAATCCAAAGAGTTAAGAAAAATTTTACGAATTAAAATTGCTTGTAATAATGTAAATCTCACGTGAACGAATATATGTATGTATTTACTTATGACAATATGGAAATCTTTTATTAAATACTAAAAAAAATTAATAATTCTTAAGGCAAACAGTTTGATTGGGTTTTACTAAGTTTTATCAATTAACGATTTTTAAGCCAATGAGTGGCGCGTATCTCTTACGTCCAAAATTTAGGGAATATTTACATATTACGCCATGTATGGGAAATGTTTAAGCAAATTCATTAGAACCAATTTAATAGAAAAAAAAATNGCATGTATGGGAAATGTTTAAGCAAATTCATTAGAACCAATTTAATAGAAAAAAAATTTAAGCATTAAATAATGAGTGTGGACAAGATTAAAGAAAAATATACAAAAACCACAGTATATGTATTAAAAAAATTCTAAAAAAAAATTAAGGAAATATTAAAGAAAATATTACAATTTTAAGTGCATAAGTAATCCCAGCAAAAAACGTTATTGTACATACATGAAGGTACCCTGCACCAAAACATAAAAGATCTACACCTTACTTATACATTTACATATATAAACGCATGTGTGCCAAAAATGTATGAATTAAAACAAGTAGATGTACGCTGAAACGCAAATGCAAAAAATTTAAAAAACTAGCTATGCATACTGTACGAATTTTTTCGGCAAAGCTTAAAATACACCAACTAAAATTTTCCTCACCATAATTGTGTGTACTTGAGGTGTAAATATACATAAATATATTAGCTATTATGCTTTATATCCCTACATACATACATACATATGTATATGTATTTTATTCGCATTAAAATATTACTTAAGTATGTATGTATTTACATACGACTAAGTATTTCGATATATGTAAATGTAAACAATAATAAAAATCCATAATTGTTGACGTGTCTCTTAATACTTATATTATATAAATATACATACATATATACATACATATGGGTATCTGTACGTATGCAATCTACTACATAATCTATGTGTACTATAATGCTAATGAACCAGCAAAAAAGTTGTATCTGTCAAGTAATCAATAAAATTAATTGTAAATGTGTTTGACGTGTTTAAAAAAAAGTGTTTCATTTCAATTGGATATTTAGCGGCGTTTCTTTTATTGTTACAACAACTCATTGGAGTTTCCCCGCTATTTTTTTTTTTTTTTTTNAGCGCTGTAATGTAATGTGACGTAAAACTTATGTATCATAAATATTTATTATCATGGTTAGGTTTTTTTTTTTTTGTTTATAAATATTGAACTTGCGAGTTAAGAGTTAAATCAGAATAATTATGTTGAATTTCCACTAGGTATTAAAATTACAAAAAATTGGAGGCATCATTTAAAAAATGCCATGTGGAAATGAATTTAATGACTATTTTTTAAACTTAATTACAAAAATATGTTTTAATGCCGAAGTTAGTCAATACAATTTTTGCCATTTAATGCCTAGTGAAAATCCAGGATTAAAATTATTCAAACGTTTTTTTTTTCAATTATTACGACGGAATGCGAGTATTCGTTTAGATTATACCAAACGTCAAATTAGAAAAGTTTTACCAACTTTGATTACTCTAGAAGCTACAGGGATGAAAGAGTACAGTTTGGCTACTCTTCCGACGAACAAAAATTTACACTCTACACTCTAAACGTGAATGATGTCGAATGAAGACATATATCCTTGAAAACTTGAAGAGCTTTCGAGAGAATTATCTAAGACTCCATGCGCTTGGGTGTCGGATACCGAAGAGGCTTCATCATATTCAACCAAATAAATATATAACGGTCTCGCAGTCTTGCAATCAAATCAAGGGCGCCCAGGCATAAATTGAAAAGAAGAAACGCAAAATGACCTGTCTGCATTTGTTGTGAATGGTGAAACTTTATTATCGATATTTAAATATGTCCAAATTCTGTTTTGTATCTCGTACGGATTTTTATCTCTATAGGTATGCAACCCTCCCAATGGCGCAGAACACCAGACTTATATAGCATTTATATAAACCTGTGTGCCTGTAGTTGTAGAACAAAAGCTTTTCCCTAGAAACATTTAGTGGCGAACGGCTTGGAGAGGTCTTTCTTAATTCTGACGGAGCTGATGGTATTGCTCAACGTCACTTTACACAGCCGTATAAGTTTGGCGGGGATGCCAAATTCAGACATAGCGGCGTATAGGCAACTCCTTTTAGTGCTGTCAAAGGCGGCTTTAAATTCGACAAATAGGTGGTGAGTGTCGATCCTTTTCTCGCGGGTCTTTTCCAAGATTTAGCGTATTGTAAATACCTGGTCTATGGTGGATTTTCCAGGTCTAAAGTCACACTGATAAGGCCCAATCAGTTCATTGACGGTGGGCTTCAGTCTTTCGCACAATACGCTCGATAAGACCTTGTAACCTATGCTTAGAAGGCTGATCCCGCGGTAGTTGGCGCGAATGGCGGGGTCACCTTTCTTGTGGATTGGACAGAGCACACTTAAATTTCAGTCGTCGGGTATGCGTTCATCATCTAAATATTTGCCGTGGTTACCACAATAAGGAAGGGGTGTCATCCGAGGCATTGTTTCCCTTCGTCACTGGAAGGGGTTTTTACGTGGCGGGTCCCAAACCCAGCGCAGCAGCTTGCTCCAAGACAGATACCCGCTTACAGCCACACCTACTGGTGAACAGACGCAGCAGACATCAGTGAGCCCTTAAACCGAATAAGTCGGAGTGGCCCCAACGAAGCTCTCTCTCTTTCTGCCGTGACTCAAGACTTTCAACTCGGATTGGTTACCGCATCTTGCACATGGGTTGCTCACGTTGTCCTGAGTGCGCGAAGAACGAGGATCCAAGAGTCGGAATTGAGTATAGCCGCGTAATTGTAACTGCATACACAGCACCACAACTATACCCCATTGCACTCCACTACACCCCATTGCATTTATTTAACCGTAATCCCTGCATCGTCCCTGGGGAAGTGGCTCCAAATCTGGGAGACTCTGTTCTAATATAGGTCTATTACAGCATACGAATAACACTCTGGATCTGTGGCAGATACTGAAAAGAGGATTGTCTCGTATGCGCTTCAGTTTACGGTCTACAAAAAACTGTCTACGCGCTACGTCGTTGCTTTTCGTTCAACGTTTAAGGGCATTCACGTAATAAATCAAAGTTCGTAGAATAAATTTGTCATCTAGAGCACATTTTTATCATCGCCCACAGCAAGTTTGTAGTCATATTTTAGCATTTAAACTAACTAGATACTACAAAAACATGTAGCAAAGAATGTAGTGCAAAATAGCCTGTTGTCATACGCTTTAATTCTCCACACCTGGAACGTTTTATCTTTAATTATTCTGACAACATTCCACGCTCTATTTAAGCCACAGTTGTGTTAAACAGTTTCACCTATGCACCTTGATAAACAAATAATTTGCTCTAATTACCTGTAACTGCAATTCATTCCAAGTTTTTTTTTTAATTTCAAATGTGATTCCCTTCAATTGAACGAACAAATAACTAAGCTCGGCATCTTAAATCGAGCTGTTAACTTTAAGTGCATCCGAGGATCTACATATGTACATCAGTGATGGACAGGAGGCGGCTCGTCAACACTCTCCATACACAGATTCTCCATTTTCCAGATTTGCGCTTCGTTGCCCAGTCGCTCGATTTTATTGTTTATATTTTGAAGTTAGAAAACACAAGAAAATGGCTACAATTTAAGTCTAAGCTTTTATTGGGCCCCTTTTTATAGTCTTACCACGAACTTTGACCATTTGGTGAACGCCAATGCTTCGGGCGTCGCGGGCTGACAAGTGCGTGATTTGCACATTACATCAAATGATAGACACTTGACAACAACAATAATAGATTGTAGCTTTCAAATTACATGCAATAGAAATGTAAACAACTGGTTAAATAGATACAAAATAAATCAAAAAAATAATTAATAAATTAGAAAAAAAGAATGGAAATATTTATGTATCAAATCACTCATTAGTGATTGTGTTAGTAAGGAATACAACAATAAAACATGCGGCAACAGGTGGTCGATGAATTTGTGTGCTTGTGTGAATTTGCATATAAATGTATCTGAGTGTTCGTGTGGAAGTAGGCGTTGGGAGCGACATTTTTTCTAACAGTCAAGCACACCTGTTGCCCAGCCACTGGCACTTACATACATACATATGTATTTACTACACTTCTCTGTAACCGCACATGCATGCAAATGCTTCTATGTATGTATGTATGTATATGTATGTAGATAAATAGATTAGAAAAAGCTGTTCTCTAACTAGGATTCTATTTGTTGTTGTTTACTGTTGTTATGCGCCTTTTAACAGGTGTTCTGCTACCAGATATATGCAACTGGTGTGCGGCGGACTACAGCTTCCACACAGCCATCTCTTCGTTTAGTTTTGCTTCGAAAATGTACTACATATATGCAAATTTGAGTTTGTTTAAGTGCATACTTTCAAGTAATTAAAAATTAATGTCATAAAGCTGGGGCGAACGAATAAGTGGTGAGTGTGATTTGCATATATTTGCAAGTGATTAACGGGAAAATAATGTGTAACACCCGAACAAGTTTAGCGGTTAGTAACTACAACTTTTTACATAAATCTTTCTAATTTTTTTTATTTATTTTTTGCTGTGGGTTATATGGTAGGTTTTACCTACTACTAAGGTTGTATAATATCTAAAGGTGTTTATTGTGAAATTCTATTCTAACTCTATACTACATATAGGCACTTAAGTAAAAAAAACAGTATGCACACTAACGACGAATGGCTTTACAATATCGCTGAAATGGCTCAATTAGCAATTACTAAACCAGCTGGCATCTTAGAGTAATTCTAGGGCGGCATGACTCTGTTGAAATATCGTCCACTTCTTTATCGTACTTTCATCCCAAGCGAGGCGTAGAACTCCTCATTTGAGATGGTTTTAGGCCAAAAAATTCAGATTATCATTCTGAGACATCGCTTTACGAAAACTTGCAGGAGCCTCTTTATTGCAATGGCGACTTGCCAGGTGGAACAACCATACAGCTGGAGTGGGGAAGATGTGTGTAGTAGCCTGGCGAAGTAGCAGATGAGAGAAGTGCACTTCATGTTGGACCCAATGGCGATTCGGCCATCAGCAGGGCGACTGGTTGTGCCATAACCAGAATAGAGAGGCGATTTGACGTTCTGACCATCCGGCCAAACTGATTGTCACAGAAACATCTACAATGCCGTCGAAAATTAACTTTGGCAAATCTTATCAAATTTAAGGATTTAAGGACAAAAGCTGGTTATCAGAATTTATTTTTTTTTTAAATAGGGACATTTAAAAGGGAACTTCGGTGCTACATATTTTTTCCACCCATATATCCTTATAAATTGCGCCGCCACATGCATGCACATAGTTGTGTTCGGCGCATTGACAGGACCCATATTCCTTTTTCTTGTCCAGAGGAATCTGATGCGGAATCATCAATGTATGCAATTTTGGATATGAAGAATAACAAGTCGCAACAACTTTCTCCACAAGCGGGGAAGACAAATACTGTAAGGTAGCGAAACGTGATCCTTTAAGCGCCTGAAGAAAGTTTTGTTATGAAGCTACCGAAAACCGATCTTATACTATGCCACAACTATAGCAGAATTTCGTGGATTGGAGTAGTGATTAAGATCATTACCAGAATCCTAAGGAAAACAGTCTCTAAAACGACTTATGGCAGGCCTAGGTCTTCGAACTAAGAAATCTTACATTGTTCATGTAAACACATTCTGTATAATCTCAGAGCAGCAGGTCGGTTTGTGCCTTCTACTAGATGTATGTATATCAGTGGCGCTTTCTATTGTTCATCAACTATGAAAGCTTCAGAAAGTTCATCTGAGGATGCCAAAACAAAGCCAAGTAAGCATTTGGGATGATTCCATTATTAAACTCTAGTGTCAAATCTGTCTTCCCAGATGGATTTGCGCTGCTTGAAAGTAAAGTGCCGGTCGTCGTATGCAACGTCTGCAATATTTCACAGACCTTTCCCTTCAAATAATAGTTCCATTATATGGACCGAGCTTCTACCCAATGCTTTTGGGCATTTACAAATCCATAGACCGTGCGAGCTGAAATTTGCAAGCGCTAGTGAGCCTGCATGAAATACCCCTTTAGATTTAAAACTCGTCGCTTTTAAATTTGCTCTGTTATTATCATAACTTGGACTTAGCACGTCTTAACTATTCTTCTGAGTCCAACAAAGCACGCCAGTCGTTGCTCTTGCGTGCCAACTGCCGCCGATTGGAAATGCCAATTGAAGCCAAGTTCTTCTCCACATAGTCTTTCCTCTGCTACCAGCATCGCGACACTAGTGGAATACTTTCAGACCTGAAACGTTTCCGTCCATTCGTACAACATGACATAGCCAGCGTAGCAGCTGGTTTGTGTTCCGCCGCGTATAAGCCCCTCCCAATTAAAACCAACCTGTGGTTTCACTAAGATTTAAATCCATGCATTTTCATCGTATTTTCAACAGTTTAAAACATTTTCTTCTGCTTCTTCTGGAGGAGTCGTTTTATGTGACTACAAAACTCTGTGACCTTGTGTTAACACCGCTGCACCTCTAGATATATTTTTAATGTGACCTTGGCGTGTGTGTAGAGATGAAATTGAAAGGGTCACCAGTTTTACCCTCGCTATCTCTGCCACAGGTGGTGAAGCTCCCAGCTGCTTGAGTTGCTCTACTCCAAGTCCAAATATAGAAAGAGAAAGCAGAGAATGCCCGTTGGTACGCTTCATCTTTTGAGCATCGGTGCAACAGCTTAGTTTCCTATTATAATACCAGTAAAAAATTAACTTTAGGTCTATTGAACTTTCCTGATTTTCGTGTAAAATCACGGCCATAATGAACTCGAGATCTCATAGTTATGTTGGTCATTTAAATCGGCTGTAGTTGTATAGACTTGCTTACCTCACTTGATGGCACTTCAAAGCCATATCTGCCCAAGAATGATAGACTGCAAGATTGCGCCAATCGAGCTGAGAGAAACCGGGCGTGACGTCAACAAATACCAGAATGAGAGAGAAAGGCGAACTCGACAAGAAAAAGAGGAAACATCGAAGAAAACACATTTCGCTTTGGACGAATGATACAAAGTCGTCCCCTCTAGATATTACGCTCAGAAGGAATTTTACATGCATGAGTTACAGATTTTCCATAAAATTTTTGTTTAATAAAATCGCAAAAAATGGTATGTAAAGGTGTGAGAAAATTCCATCAGTGAATAAATGTGTATACAAAAATTTTATTTCTACCAATTTGTAGTTAATATGACACGTTTTAAATTGGCAAACTGTAGCATGCAAATGATAGACTAAATGACTGCCTCAATGATTTGCCATCAAATGCTAATTGCATTCATTTCAAACGCGTTAGAACTGCTACTGTCGTTTTGCTGTTGAAGGCGGCAATTTGATTGATATTTGTCATTAATATATGGTTGTTGGTTTTGTTGTTTGTTTTTATAGGTCAACTTTATTATTATTTTGCAACAGCTGTGCTTTGGAAATTGAAATCATAAAAATTGCTTATTCTACTTAATATGCAGTAATAAATTTTTATTTATGTTCATTAGACTGCATCACTCCCCATACAAAAAAAAAAAAACCGGTACTGTATTGCCATTGGAATTATAAAATCTATTATATTTCAGGATGTCCACCAAAATATTTCGGAAAAATATTAAGATTTACTTGAGCTGGACCGATTTGAAAATACCTCCAAAAATGGCGTTTTTTTGATGAATAAAAAAATAGTTTCATAAAAATTAAAAAAAAAAAAAAAAATGCCCGCAAATGACAGAGCGGTTTAAGCTTAAGAAATTTGCATAAAAATATTTTTAAAAAATTGTAAAAAATTTTGAACGGAATCGTAATAATGAGATTTTGATGCTGTTTTTTTTAACCTTTTTTCAATGATTAGTATAAGGAAAACTTGAATAACTAAGCTTAACTCTTCCGATTTAGACTTGTGAGATATTTTCTCACCCCTTTTATCTCCGTTGAAAAGATTTTAAAATATATTTATGCAGATTTTTTAAGCTTAAACTGTTTTGTCATCTGAGTGGACTTTTTCATAAAGTTCTTTAGGAAACAATTTTTATTCATAAAACACTCCATTTTTGGAGGTATTTTCTTAATATTTTTCCGAAATATTTTGGTGGACATATTAAAATATAATAAATTTTGTAAACCCGGCGGAAAAAACGCAACTTTTTTTTTTGTGATGCAGTCTAATGTACATATCTACCCATATGTTCTTATAGATACTTTTTTGTCTAAATCTTTAAATAAGCAGGTATGCATTGTCCTTCACGTGCCAAAGCTGCGTTCCTCACCTTCAGAGCTAGTAGCACGTTGAGGATATTAGGCAGCTGTTGAAATATACATACATATATTACATTTGACAAGAATTAACAAAACCAAGAACATTGAAATTGTTTAGGCACCTTTAATGAAAGAATTTAGGAATTACAGAAGCCAACAATTATGTAAATTTTGTACTTCTTTGCAAATTTAAGTTTACAATGTCGCAGCTAGCAATTTAAAATAAAATTACAAATGTCCTTCCAGTCACAATGACCGTAGACCATTGAAAAAAATCAAGACAATTCAATGTGAAAATGTCAAGTAATTAACATTTGCCAAGAATCAATGACGTGGATTTAATTATATGTAAATATGTACACACTATATAGTATGTACATACATATGTATGTATGTATGCACGTAAGTGGTTACTGAGACATGCCTCCTAGTCAATCCAATTACAGAAATGCACAAAGTGACAACATAAACACGTGATTTAATTGCGATTTAACGCTTAGCCCCACCAAATCACTTAAGTAAGTAAGTGACAGGTGGTGTGAAATGACGATAGGCGCCTAGTGAAACTCACTATACAGTCATCCGAAGATCATAACTTTCGGAGGAAATATTCAGCTGGGGTGCCTAACTCGGCGAACAGCTCTCACTAAAAGGTGTTGCATATCGTCGATGTTTTTGCAAAACCGCCTAAACCGCCGTTGTCGCAAAAGTGATATTTGGTAACCCTGAACTCCACGCATCGAGATTCAATGCTAAAAATCATTAAATCGTTATTAAAACAACAGATTTGTAAAATAATAGGTAGAGAAAATATCGCCTCTCAAGGCAATGCCTTCAAAGAAAACCCGTTTTTTCGCTCTCCTGTAAAATTTGAGTGCCGTAAGATAGGCGGTTTTGCAAAAACATCGACGATATGATCATTCATTAAAACTGTCACAAGACTTCACAACTGGTGCAGCCGAAAAAAGCTTAAGATTAAGATTTAAGGTTTAAGATTATGATTAAGATTAACATTAAGATTAAAAGTCAAATTAAGATTAATAACAAGATTAATTTTAAGGTTAAGAGTAAGATTAAGATTAAATTTAAATTAAGATTGATAATAAGATTAAAATTAAGGTTCAGATTAAGATTCAGATTAAGGGTGTGTTTATGATCAAGTTCTAGATTAAGATTAAGTTTAAGATTAAGATGAGGATTCAAATTATGATTTAATTCAAATTAAGATTAATAATAAGACTAATACTAAGGTTCAGAGTAAGATTGAGATTAAGTTAAACGCTCAATATTTTTTATGTATTTTATATATGAGAAATGCCCGAAAATCAATTTTTTTTTTATTAGAAAATTCTGTTCCTCTGTTCAGGAGATTTCCAACAACACCCAAATGTTAATTTTAGCATTTTTTAATACAATAGATTTTTTATGGATCCGTCATTGCATTTTTTGGGACATTTAGGGGTCCTAATGTGTAGGGTAATCGACTCAGTTTGTCTAAACTGGTTTTCAGTGGTTTTTGTTTGGATTTTCGAATATGGAATAAACCGGATTTTTTGTTTGCGAACAAACCGGTCCTTTTCATTTCATATAAATCTTGGCCTCTCAATAAAAGTTTTGGGTCTTTCGATAGTTTTCAAAACTTTTTTAAGTTTAAGAGATATTCCTAAATAGTTTAAAATTATATCCTAGGCTATTTGGTGATGAGCAGTATAACATATTTGATTTCGATAAATGAATATTTGGCGTTTAAATGTTTTCCTCGTGTTTGGACGAGCTTCTCCACCAATTCGTGTTCAGCTTCTTGATGTTGTGATACAAACGGAGAGATCAATAATTTTACTCCACCTACGAAGAAGATTTTTATGGCAGAAGTACACTCGGAGGTTTGCCATTGTTTTTTTGTTTTTATGATTTGGAGATGCTTAACACGTGTTGTGAATCCACAATATAATTATATTTGAATCTGATTTCATCCAGAATATGCGCATTGCGTTCCTAAACGTTTTTTGTATTAACTTATGAGTTTCATTTCCTCAAGGGTTGTGTTAAAAAAGTTTAAGAACAACTCGCTGTTGGCTTGTGGCTTTGGTCTTACCCGTATCAAATGCTGCGTGCTATTAAAAACTTATATAAGTAAACAAAAATTCTTATATTTTTATATTAGTGCTCATGAGTAAGAGTGTAATTATACATGTATGTACATACATACGGCTGTAAAAGCATTAAAAGACAAATTATTTGCTTTATTTAAATACTTACATAAATACATATGTGTGTATGTATATGCCTAGGGTACTACTCATTGATGGATTTTATATGTCGGTCGATGTAACTATTCTGTTGCCGCTAAGAATGCGTATTTGTAGCTGATATTTTTGCTTTGATAACGAACAATTTTAATTACTTCAATCGCTCGTTTGTGTGAGTATGTGCTCGCGGGCACGTATACAGCCAATCATTGAGGCGAAGAAGTTGGTAGGTATGTATGCAAGTGTAAATTATTCACAAATATATATACATATCTATGTACATATGTTTGTCTATATGTGCCTATATTTATATCGGCATTACGCTTGAGTTGATAAGTAAATCAAGTGCAAATACATTGTTTTGAGCGCACAATTAAAATGAAAGGAACAACAAAAAAAAACAAAAAAAAAAAACGAAAAATAAACAAAAGCAAATATTTATATGTTTAAAAATACTTTAATTGAGTACTAATGCCTGAAGTGTGAGTTTATTGTGAAGCGAGAAGCTAAGTTGTTGGTTTTATGTGCCGCTTGCCGCCGTCCGCTGGCTGCTTGCCACATGTGTCATTTACATATAAGCAACAATGATATTAACTACAAGAATAGTAATTATTGCACGCAATGGTTTTTATTGCGATTGTTGTTAAATGTTTAATATTTATTTTATTTTTATTTTTTATTTTTTAAATTGTGGCTTGTATGTATGTCGAATCAGCATGATAAACTTATGCTTACATAATGCTTATTTAGTACAGTATCTGCTGTTTTTTTCTTAAAGATAATTTTTACATAGCCGTTGCTTGTAAGCAATGTAAACAAAAAGTTTTGACGGTAACAATTTATGACTAATGTAATTCATGTTTGTCTGATA